>NW_028225179.1:90139130-90435322 GCF_052327205.1 Somniosus microcephalus
CCTCCCCCCCGTCTCTCCCCCCCTCCCTCCACTCTCTCCTCCCCCTGCCCCTCTCCTCCCCCTCTCTCCTCCCCCCGCCTCTCCTCCTCCCCTCACCCCCCTGCCTCTCCTCCGCCCCTCAGCCCCCTGCCTCACCTACCCCCCTCACCCCCCCTGCCTCTCCCTCCCTCACCCCCTGCCTCTCCTCCCTCACCCCCCTGCCTCTCCCCCTCCCCTGCCTCTCCTCCCCTCACCCCCCTGCCTCTCCTCCCCTGACCCCGCTGCCTCTCCTCCCCTCACCCCCTGCCTCTCCTCCCCTCACCCCCCCGCCTCTCCTCCCCCTGCCTCTCCTCCCCCTGCCTCTCACCCTCTGCCTCTCCTCCCTCTGCCTCTCACCCTCTTCCTCTCCTCCCCTGCCTCTCCTCCCCCTCTCTCTCCTCCCCCTCTCTCTCCTCCCCCTCTCTCCTCCCCCTCTCCCTCCTCCCCTCTCTCTCCTCCCCTGTCTCTCTCCTCCCCCCTCCTCTCTCCTCTCCCCCTCTCTCTCCTCCCCCCCTCTCTCTCTCTCCTCCCCCTCTCTCCCTCCCCCCTCTCTCTCTCTCCTCCCCCCTTTCTCTCTCCCCCTCTCTCTCCTCCCCCCCTCTCTCTCTCTCCTCCCCCCCCTCTGCTCTCTCTCCTCCCCCTCTCTCTCTCTCTCTGTGCTGTGGAATGTTGTCATTGTACATAGCCTTTATTGCCTTCTTAAAGGTTGGAAGAACCTCTCAGCCAATCCATTTGTGGCTGGATGATACGGGGCGGATGTGTAATGCCTTACCCCATTCTTTTTCAAGAACCTCCGGAACTCTTCGGACACAAACTGTGGTCCGCTGTCGGAGCAAATCTGTTCTGGCAAGCCATTCCAGGCAAAAATGGTCCGTAGGACTGCAATAGTTTTCTCCGTGGTGGTGGAGGACATTTTGATGACCTCAGGCCATTTCGAGTGTGCATCCACGGCTATTAAAAACATTGAGTCCATGAATGGACCAGCAAAATCAATATGCACCCGTTGCCATGGAGATGAGGGCCACTCCCATGGGTGTAGAGGGGCCTGTGGTGGTGCATTTTGGACTTTCTGGCATCCTGAGCAGCTCTTGGTCAGGTCCTCAATTTGTTTATCGATTCTCGGCCACCACGCATAAGCCCTGGCTAGGCTTTTCATTTTTACCCCTCCCAGATGACCCTCATGAAGCTCATTGAGCACTCTATCCCTTAACTTGGGTGGAATTACCACTCGGGATCCACACATCAAGGTCCCCCGGCACACTGACAGCTGTTCTCTCCTTGTTGAGAATGCTGGCAACAGTGAGTCGCCATGTGTTGGCCATCCCTTCACCGTGAAATCATATACCCGGGACAGTGTTGGGTTATTTCGGGTTTCCTTTTCGATACAAGCGTTAGTTACCGGTAGGTATTCAACTATAGTCGAATGGAATATTTCGACAGGATCCACTGCTGGTGCTTCCTCCGCAGTAGGCAGTGGCAGGCATGATAGCCCATCAGCATTTCCATGCTGTTTCGTGCCCTTATATTCAATCTCATAGTGGTGCGCCCTAGAAAAAGTGACCATCTTTGTAGCCGTTGCGCAGTCATCACCGGAACGCCCTTCTTTGGATTCAAAATGGAGACAAGAGGCTGGTGATCAGTCAGCAAGGTGAATTTCTGCCCGTGCAGATAGTGATTGAACTTTTTCACTCCCCACACTAGGCTGAGGGCCTCCCTGTCAATCTGGGCGTAGTTATGCTCGGCTGAGGTTAGTGATTGTGACGCAAAGGCTATTGGTCTCTCTGAGCCGGCTGAGAATTTGTGCGACAGCACCGCTCAATGCCGTAGGTTGACGCATCACATGCCAACCGAATTGGTAATGCTGGGTTGTAATGGGCCAATACCTCTTTCGATGTGATTAGTGTTTTGCTCTTCTGGAAAGCTCATCTACATTTGTCACTCCACTTCCATGGCACCCCAGTTTGCAGTAGGGTGTTCAGTGGGTGTAGTATTGTAGACAAATTTGGCAAGAACTTATGGTAGTAGTTTACCAGCCCGAGGAACGACCTCAGTTGTGACACATTTTCCGGTGCTGGACCCTTGACTACTGCCTCAATCTTCTCTGGGGACTTATATAACCCCTCTTTATCGATAACGTGGCCACAATACGAGATCTGTTTTCTAAAAAACTCACATTTGGGGCGGTTAACTCGGAGCCCATATTCCTGCAATCTAGTGAGCACCTGCTCCAGGTTGGCAAGGTGATCACTGTCATTTTCGCCCATGACCAGGATGTCGTCCAAATAACACTGGGTCCCTGGGATCCCTTGCAGGACTTGTTCCATTGCCCTCTGCCAAATCGCCAGAGCTGATGCTACCCCGAATACCAGCCGGTTGTGTTGGTGGAGACCTTTATGGGTGTTGATTGTGAGGTATTGTTTTGACGCTTCTTCTACCTCCATTTGCAGATACGCCTGGGCCAGATCAATCTTAGTGAAGCGTTTCCCTCCAGATAGCGAGGCGAAAATATCTTCAATCCGCGGAAGTGGATATTCTACGGTGTGAAGGATCGAGTTCACTGTTACCTTAAAGTCCCCACAGATGCAAACCTTCCTTGGTTCCCCAGGCGTGCTGCTCAATGACTTTTTCATCACAGGGACGATGGATGTAGCCCACTCACTCCAGTCTACCTTGGACAGTACACCTGAACGTTCCAGACTCTCCAGCTCTGCTTCGATGGCTGGGCGGATCGCATAAGGTACCGGTGTGGCGTTAAAAAATTTTGGGCTTGCGTTTTCTTCAATTTTAATCGTCGCTGTCATGCCTTTTAGTGTTCTGAGTCCTTGCTGGAACACTTCTTTTGCATCAGTTAGGATCTTTGACAGTCGCCCAGGTGTGATGTCGTTATCCTTTTTGTCAGCCACAGTCAGTGCCTGTATGGAATGCCAATCCAGTTGTATTTTCCGGATCCATTCACGTCCCAGTAATGGTGGTCCTCCATCTTGCAATACATACAGGTCTAGTGTTGGTGTTTCCTTAATGTTATATATAACGGTCACCCTTATTTTTCCTTTGGGGTAGACTTTTTGCCCCGTGTACGTCTTCAAAATAAATTTTGTGTCTCTCAAGGGTATGTGTGAGAATAGCCGCTCGTAGTCCCATCGGTTTATGACTGTTAGGGCTGATCCTGTGTCCAATTCCATCTTTACCTGGACTCCTGCTATCTTGAGAGTGACCCAAATGGTTCGGTGATCCTCCGTTGTGATCACATTATGTAGTTTCAGACAACTCAGTTCCCTGCTTTCGGAGTCGTTATCACTCTTTTGTTCATCTGAGCTATTCTTCGTCATCTTATGTACCTTCTTGTACTCTTCTTTGGTAGGTTTCTTATTGCTGGTTTTCTTTCCCGACCTGCAGACTCGTGCTATGTGTCCTACTTTTCCACACTGTCTGCACACTTTGTCTTTGAACCAGCAATCATTCTGGTCCTGTGTTGTTCTGCCGCAGCGATAGCACTACTTTGTTCCATATGACATTTCGTTTGTGCCATATTCTTGCGGTCTCTGTTGTATCTCTGCAGCACCCCGTGCTGCTGCTTCATATGATACCGCAATGCTGAAAGCCTTTTCCAGCATAAGGTCCTTTTCAGATAAAAGCCGTTTCTGGGTTCTTTCACTTTGAAGCCCACACACAAACTTGTCCCTTAAGGTATCTGCAGGCCCGCTCCAAACTGGCAGTGTTTCGATAGTTTGCGCAGTTCTCTTAAATAATCAGCATTGCTTTCATCCTTATGCTGGTTCCGTTTGTGAAACTTGAATCTTTCTGCTATCAGCAGCGGTGTGGGGTTTAAATGTTCCTGTAGTATTGTTACTATGTCTTCAAAACTCTTTTCCATTGGCTTCGTTGTGGTTACTAGATTTTGTAATAAACATACATCTTTGCACCCATTAAATTTAACAATACCGACGCTTTCTTGTCATCTGACACCTCATTTGCCTTGCAGTATACCTCTATTCGTTCGACATATGTAGTCCAATCTTCAACTTCATTGTCAAATGCGGTGATACTGCCACTCTTCAGCATTTTGGGTGTGGTTTAAAATGGCATCTCCCGCGCTTTCCTTCCTCCCCCACTGCTGCCAACGCCGCTCCCGACGGTTCTCGTGGCAATGGCACCGCCCTGTAGGTTTTGCGTGCTTCTCCTGCGCTGCTGCCAACGCTGCTCTCGGCGGTCCTCGTGGCAATGGCGGTGCCTCATGGGTTTCTGTGCATCTCTCTCTCCCTCTCTTTGACGCTGCTCGGCCCCTGAACACCGGCTGCGCCCTGTGCGCTCTGCCCTCTCTCTTTCTCCCCCGTCGACGCTGCTCGGCCCTTTGCTGTGCCGCTCGGTCGGGCTCTAGCCCGCCGCTGTCCGGGAAGGGTCTGCGCACTACCTCTTGCCAGCCCGTTTCGCTGGACCACCTCCACTGGAAAGCCAAGCCTGGCTCTCGACAGCCTGCCCCGCAATTCTCGAGTCTCTGCTGGATGACTGGGCGGTTGCCTGTGGTCGACGCCCGAGTCTCTGGCCTTGACTTCCAATCCACTGATCTCCAGGAACGAATCCCCGGGCGGTGATGCAGAGTTGCAGGTAGGTTCGAACTTGCCTTGTCGCCAATGTTGTGTCCGTGTATAATAAGACACAGACTGCAGGAGAACGGTACAACAGGTGTTTACTCAACGTGGCTCACACTGGAACTGATCTGTACAGATTACTACTCAGTGCTATATACAGGTGTGGTCACTGCCGGTACTGCAGTATACATGAGCTGTAAAAGATAGTTCCCCCCTTAAAGGTATATACATTACAGTAGACATTGTCATTGTGGGCCAAGAATTTGAACAACAGGACATTGTCTTGCATATCAGAGGTGGTCCACTCAAAAGAATTTCTGAGCATCACAGGTCATATGATCCTCTGCAATACCCACTTTTGTTTTGCCATGGGGAAGATGGATACAATGCTTATAACAAGATCCCACATGTTGACCCCAAAACTGGTGTGCCCCCTACAGCCCAAAGGCAAAAGACGGTTTCTGCCATGGAGTTCTATTCATACAGGCTGATGGAATGACAGACTGCTTCAAACCACCTGCTTCAGTGTGGACCACTTCTCCACCAGTTCCCCACTGACATGTATGCGAAAATAGAAGGAGAGCGGCTTAATTGGTTCTGGAATAACCAAAATCATTTGAGAGTCACAGACTATATACACTTACGAGATGCTGTGGCCAATGATGGCAACACTGAGGACATTGGTCAACTGGTCATCCTACCATCCACCTTCGTTGGAGGTCCTAGGTACATGCATGAGCACACGCAAGATGCCATGACCTATGTCAGAAACTATGGCAGACCTGACCTCTTCATCACCATGACTTGCAATCACCAATGGCAGGAGTTCCCACCCAAAGCTGGTACTGAAAGGCATGAGCTCATAGCACGGGTCTTCAACCTCAAAGTTAAAAAACTGCTCAAACTGTTGACTGTGGGCAAACTTTTTGGTGCACACAATTGCTACATGTACAGCATTGAGTGGCAGAAGAGAGGACTTCCTCATGTTCATCTGTTACTCTGGCTTCAGGCAAAGATTCACCCCAATCAAGTTGATTCCTTCATCTCTGCAGAGCTACCCGATAAGGACCAGGATCCAATCCTCTTTGATGTTGTTGTAAAAAATATGATTCATGGTCCTTGTGGGCGACACAACCCTTCTTCTCCCTGCATGAAAAACAATGCATGTACAAAAGGGTACCCAAAGCCACTCCGCGAAGAAACTCAGCATGGGGATGATGGCTATCCTTTGTACAGGAGAAGGGGCAAAGAGAGTGGAGGTTTCAGCACTGAGATAAGAATGCGAACTAAAAAATTTAGCCACTCAAGTCAACCTGGTCCATCAACTCAGACAACACAGCAAAGACAGACATTTGAAGTTGACAACCGTTGGATTGTTCCTTACTGTCCACTCCTATCCAGGCTCTTCAAATGTCACATCAATGTGGAGTACTGCCACTCAGTTAAGTCTATCAAATATGTGTGCAAGTACCTCCATAAGGGCAGTGACCAAGCTGTCTTTGATCTTGAAGCGGCTGGACAGCAGAATCAAAATGATGAGATCACCACACATCTGATGGGCCGTTACATCTGCAGCAATGAGGCAGCCTGGCGAACTTTTGGATTTGACATCCACAACCGTTACCCCACTGTCACTAAATTGGATGTTCACTTGGTGATATACCTATCAATTTGTCCAATAAAAGGCGATGAGTTAGGAACGTAACTAAAGGTTTTTATTGACTAAATAACAGAGCCCACCCTCGTGGGTGATCGGGTCCAACAAGGAGGAATACCAGCCAGTCGACTACCTTTATACCTGGGCAGGTAGGTGGAGCCATGGGCGGAGTCGGAGGTGGTCAGCCCAGGTATAACAGCGCGACAAGAGGCGACCTCGTATCGTGATACAACAGTGATAACGGTGATAACAATACAACAGTGATAACTATAGTGTAACGATAAAAGTGGTTTACCACATTCACCCCTTGTTTAGGTTTGAGTCCGGCGGGGTGAAGTGTACTACCAGTTCTGGTATGTCAGTCTGTCCGGAGGCCTCGTAAGCCTCTCCGATCGTCGCAGCGGCGGTGTTGCATTATCCGGTGTTAGTGCTGGTGTCTGCGTGGTCGGCGAAGGCTCGTGGGGTTCCGGCATGCCGTCTACCTGGGCTGGAATTGGGGGGGTGGTGGGGGGGGGTAAAGGTGGTGTCTCCGGAGTGCCCGAGGGTGCGAGGTCTCGTAAGGAGACAGTGTCCTCCCGCCCGTCTGGGTAAGCCACGTAGGCGTACTGGGGGTTGGCGTGCAGGAGGTTCACCCTCTCGACCAGGGGGTCTGTTTTATGGGCCCTCACGTGCTTTCGCAGCAAGACGGGCCCCGGAGAGGTCAGCCAGGTTGGTAGAGTGGTTCCTGTAGTCGACTTCCTGGGGAAAACAAACATTCGTTCATGGGGGGTGGCGTTAACGGCTGTGCAAAGTAGTGACCGGATGGAATGCAGCGCTGCCGGGAGGACTTCCTGCCAGCGGGAGGTTGGGAGGCCCTTAGACTTTAAGGCTAAGAGGACGACCTTCCATACCGTCGCGTTCTCTCTTTCCACCTGGCCGTTCCCTCGGAGGTTGTAGCTGGTGGTCCTACTTGCTGCAATACCTCTCGCTAGTAGTAACTGATGGAGTTCCTCGCTCATGAAAGAGGAGCCCCGGTCACTATGTATATAGTTTGGGAACCCGAACAAGGCGAAGAGGTCGTTCAGGCATTTAATGACCGTGGTACTGGTCATGTCTGGGCAGGGGAAGGCAAAGGGGAAACGGGAGTACTCATCAACAATGTTGAGGAAGTACACATTACGGTCAGAGGACGGGAGGGGCCCCTTAAAGTCGATGCTCAGGCGCTCGAAGGGGCGGGTGGCCTTGATCAGGCTTGCTCTGTCCGGCCTAAAGAAGTGCGGTTTGCACTCGGCACAGGTCTGGCAGTTCCTGTTTATGGTCCTGACCTCCTCGATGGAGTAGGGCAGGTTGCGGGCCTTAATGAAGTGGTAAAGTCTGGTGACCCCGGGGTGGCAGAGGTCGTTGTGGAGGGTCTGAAGTCTATCACTTTGCGCGCTGGCGCATGTAATTCGTGACAGAGCATCGGGGGGTTCGTTCAGCTTACCTGGCCGGTACAAGATATCATAATCGTAGGTGGAGAGCTCGATTCTCCACCTCAAGATCTTGTCATTCTTGATTTTGCCCCTCAGCTTGTTATTAAACATAAAAGCGACCGAACGTTGGTCGGTAAGGAGGGTAAATCGTTTGCCTGCCAGGTAGTGCCTCCAGCGTCGTACCGCCTCCACAATCGCCTGGGCCTCCTTCTCGACCGACGAGTGTCGGATCTCAGGGCCCTGTAGGGTCCTTGAGAAGAAGGCCACCGGTCTCCCCTCCTGGTTAAGGGTGGCGGCTAGGGCGAAGTTGAATGCATCGCTCTCGACTTGGAAGGGGATGGACTCATCCACTGCGTGCATAGTGGCCTTGGCAATGTCTCCCTTAATGAGGGAGAAGGCTGCGCACGCTTCCTCCGTAAGGGGGAAGGATGTGGACTTCATGAGGGATCTGGCTTTGTCCGCATAATTGGGCACCCATTGGGCATAGTAGGCGAAGAGCCCCAGGGTTCTCTTAAGTGCCTTAGGGCAGTGGGGGAGGGGTAGCTCCATGAGGGGGCGCATTCTTTCGGGGTCGGGGCCGATGAGTCCGTTCTCTACTACACAGCCAAGGATGGCAAGGCGCGAGGTGTTAAACACACATTTCTCCTTATTGTAGGTGAGGTTCAGCCGTTGGGCTGTACGGAGGAATTTCTCCAGATTCACGTCGTGGTCCTGCCGGTCGCGGCCGCAGATGGTGACGTTATCTAGGTAGGGGAATGTGGCCTGCAGTCCGTTCTGGTCAACCATCCGGTCCATCTCCCTTTGGAAAACCGAGACCCCGTTGGTGACACCGAACGGGACCCTAAGGAAGTGGTATAGGCGCCCATTCGCCTCGAAGGCGTTGTACTGGCGGTCCTCGGGGTGGATAGGGAGTTGGTGGTAGGCCGACTTAAGGTCGATGGTCGAGAATACGCGGTATTGTGCAATCTGATTGACCATGTCAGATATGCGGGGAAGGGGGTATGCGTCCAGCTGGGTGTATCTGTTTATGGTCTGGCTGTAGTCGATGACCAGGCGATTTTTATCGCCGGTCTTAACGACCATGACCTGGGCACGCCAGGGGCTGTTGCTCCCCTCGATGATGCCCTCCTTCAGGAGACGCTGCACCTCAGAGCTAATGAAAGCTCTGTCCCCAGCGCTGTACCGCCTGCTCTTGGTAGCGACGGGTTTGCAGTCGGGGGTGAGGTTAGCGAACAGGGAAGGTGGCGGCACTTTGAGGGTGGATAGGCTGCAGGTGTTACGCGGTGGGCGGTTTAACCTTCGCTGGTTGTCGACTGTGAGTGGGGGGAGGGGTCCACCGTATGCTAGGGTTACACTTTGGAGGTGGGATTGGAAGTCCAGCCCTAGTAGGACGGCAGCGCAGAGCTGGGGGAGGACGAGGAGTTTAAAATTTTTATACTCTGTACCCTTAACCGACAAGGTCACAGCACACTAGCCGCTAATGTCCGTGGCGTGGGACCTCGATGCCATCGAGATTCGGTTGCGCGTTGGCAGGACAGGGAGGGAGTAGTGGCTCACCGTGTCTGGGTGGATGAAGCTCTCCGTGCTTCCGCTGTCGAACAGGCAGGTCGTGGCGTGGCCGTTTACTTTGATGTCCATCATCGACTTGGACAGGTGGTGTGGGCGGGCTTGATCCAGAGTGACGGAGGCTAGTGTGTAGGTAAGCGAGTCGTTGTCGTCTGCGGGCGAGGCGGTCGTCCGGTCCGGGGGCCCGGTGGCAGTCGGGCGTGGTGGGTAAAATGGCGTCTCCCACGAGGTAGGACAAAATGGCGGAGAATATGGCTGCCCCCATAACTCACATGAGGCACTATTGGGGTCGGTTGCCTTGATCAAAGATGGCCGCCCCCATGACTCACGTGTGGGGATGCTGGCCTCAGTTGCCGTGAAAGAAGATGGCCGACCCACAGTTCGCATGAGGCACTGCTGGCCTCTGAAGATCTGCTCCTGCAGGCCTTAGAGAAGAGGCCTTTCTTCCTGCAGGTTGCGCAGGTAGAGTTCCTGGCTGGGCAGCGCGACCTCGGGTGCTTCTCCTGGCCGCAAAAGAAGCAGCCGGCGGCCCGATCGCAGGTGCCCGATGTCGGAGCTGGTACCGGGGGTGGCGGGCCCGGTCGGGTCCGGGACGCCGACGCTGAGGTAGGTCCCGGGGGCGGCGCTGCGAAGGGTATTGCAGTAGGGGTCGGGCCCGAGTCCCAGGGTCGCGAGCAGTACCTGGAAAACGCCTCCTGGTCCTGATGGGCCACCTCCAGGGAGAGAGCGAGGGCTTCAGCTTTGTCCAGGTCGAGGTCTTTAGCTTCAAGCAGTCTTTGCCGTGAGTAGTCGGACCGTAGGCCTTTCACAAAGGCATCGCGGATATTATCTTCCGTATTTTCAACAGCCGTCACCGCTTTAAAGTCACAGGCCTAGATTTTCAGTAGCTTGCGCCAGCAGTTAGCGCCTTAAGAGAAGTGATTTCCGGGCGCTATGCGTGTAGCGCCCGGGCGCAGCGCAGTTTGCGCTCCGCCCCAAATTAAGTTGCCCGTTAGCGCCGGCGCAAAGTTTAGCGCCCGCCCGGATGCGCGCGCAGAAAATGACATCACATCCTCGTGCAACGCCCTTTGGCCGCCCCGATTGCAAACTTCAGTCGGACCGCCCCATTGTGCGGCGGGCGGCCGGAGCGTTTGGAAAAAGGAACGCAACACAACCAGCGCGGGCCCCGGGGGGCGCTAATTAAAGGGAACATCCTCTCCAGTATAAAGGCCATCCTTTTTTCAGAAAACAGTCTTGTGCAACGCATTTCTGGAGACACAAGGAGGATAGCTAACTGGTTTCAAGCAGCAAGAGGCAGGTATTTTTGGACTCAGGCAACAGCGCTGCAAGTGGCCATTTGGAAATTAGACTGTTTGCCAGGATTTGATGGGGGCTGCATGGGGTGCCAACGCGCAGCTGCAGCGCCATATCCGTAGGGCTCGCAGACGCATTGTGAGAGGGGCAGCCCTGGCTAGAGGCAGAGGGGGCTACAGGCGTCGGCCACGTAGGCCTTACCCAGTCAGGCTATACCGCCAGCAGCGCTCCTACCTAAACATGAGTGCCGCGCGATGTGTTAGAAGGCTCCGATTCCGAAAGGAGGTGATTGCAGAGATCTGCCACCTGCTTCGCCGAGATCTGCGGCCAAAGCTCAGGTGCAGGACGTCTCTGTCGGTGGAAGTGAAGGTGACGGTGGCATTGAACTTCTATGCCACCGGCTCCTTCCAATACGCTGCTGGGGACATAGCAAACATCTCCCAGTATGGCGCGCATCGCTGCATCCGCCACGTGACCGAAGCACTGTTCAGAAGGAGAAGCCAATTCATCTCCTTCCCCATGGCCCTCGAGAGCCAGCATCAGCGCGCATTGGGATTTGCCAGACTCGGGGAATTCCCCTTGGTGCAGGGCGCCATTGACTGTACGCATGTGGCTTTGCGGGCCCCTCTGGAGCATGGCGAGCAGTATCGCAACAGGAAGGGCTACCATTCTCTGAATGTGCAGCTGGTCTGTGACCACAAGCAGCGCATCATGGCAGTCAATGCCAGCTTCCCAGGCAGCAGCCACGATGCCTTTATCCTGCGGCAGAGTACTGTGCATGACATGTTCCAGGCACAGCCTTCCCCAAGAGGATGGCTCATCGGGGACAAAGGCTATCCTTTGTGCACCTGGCTCATGACCCCGCTCCGCGCGCCCAGGACCGCTGCTGAAGAGGCCTACAACGAGAGCCATCAAACCACCCGCAACATCATCGAGCTAACTATTGGGGTCCTCAAGCAGCGGTTCCGCTGCCTTGATCGCTCCGGAGGAGCTCTCCAGTATTCGCCGGACCGGGTCTCCCAATTTGTGGTGGTTTGCTGCATGCTACACAACCTGGCTATCCGCAGGACTCAGGCACTGCCACCTGACGTTGGACCAGCACCTCAGGAGGAGGAGCAGGAGGAGCATGAGGAGGAGGAGGAGGAGGAGCAGGAGTACGTTCCCAGGAGGGAGCGACCAGGGCCAAGGGCCGCACGACGCCACCTTATTACACGGTACTTCTAAGCCCCCTGTCAGGGAATGGCCAGGGGCCATGAGGGAAGATGAGTGCAGCCGCTCCGCAAGCCCTCAGCCGGCGAAGCCAACAAATACTAAGAAGAACAACCATGGAGACTGCATGAATAAAGATAATTTTTTATTGCACAAAAATGAAAAGCCCTTCCCACATGAATCCCCCAAAACAATAAACGGGCCCCACAAAAAGCCCAACAAACGACTCACTCGCACAAACTGGGGAGGAGCCACTCCACCTTTATTGAAACCGGGCCTCAACGTCGGCCTAACGCAAAAAATAAGCCCTCCAAAAGCACAACCATGGGCAAAATAAAGATGGCCACCGCCATATTAAAGGAAAGCTGGCCACACCCTCTACTGAGTGGCCCGCGAGGGCGAGACCTTGGCCAGCATTTTGCCTCCCCTGCCCTGCCTGCTGCTCCTTTGCAAGCTCTGCCCAGTGGCTGCTGTGAGGCTGGGGGAAGGCGCCTGAGGCTCAGATGCCCTTCCGCCAGATGCCGCTGGGGGGCGGCCTACACGGCGTTTGGGCCTCGAGGGGCCGTCTGCTGAGTGGCGCACCTGAGCCTGGCCACCATCAGCTGCAGCCGCTTGCCGTCGACGCCCCAGAGGGGGAATGGCGGCGACGGATGGCGCAATGTGGGCCAGCTGGCGTCTGGGATGCGCTGGCTGGTGCTGTGGCGCGGTGGCACTCGGCTGGGCCCGCACTGCAGGATCCGCAGCAATCAGCCGACGGGCGGCTTGCTGGGATGGTCCAGCGCGGCGCCTGCCCTGGCGATGCCTGCCTGAGACAGCGCGTGTGGCAGCAGTGAGTGGCCCTGTGGTCCTGGTGTGCGCGCGCATCACATCCGCCAGGGTCTTGACGGCATCAGTTAGCATGCGGCCAGTCGCGGCAGTTGCTGCCCCGAACTCGCGCACACTGGTCGCCAGCGACTCGATGGCCTCAGGCATGCGCCCCAACACGCTCATGAGCTCCGTGTGGCGCCGGTCCGAGTCGTCGGCCATCTGATCCAGCTTCCGCACCTCCTCCGAAGTGAAGGTGTCCGGACTGGAGTCGCGACTCTCCCGCTGGGGAGGAGGGGGCCGAACTAGGGGACCCTTGCCGCGTTGGTGACGGCGAGTGTGCCGAGCAGCAGCACTCCCCTCTGATCCTTCCCCCCTTTGGGGGGAAGGCTGCGGGCCACGCGCACGGCTGCTGGGTGGCTGGACGCCACTGGTCCCAGAAGCTGCATTGCCCTGCGACAGTTCCTCCAGGCACTCGTCCAGTGAGGAGGTGTCAAGCATTTCCTCCTCTCCTGCGGGACGTGACTGTTCCCCCGAAGGTCCGGCTTGCTCCTCCTCCTCCTCCTGGTCGGAGGTGCTGTCACTGGCAGCCTCAGGGTCCTGGTCGTCACCAGCTGAAAGTAGGAATGCACAAGAGTAGCTTCAGAGTGAGGAGACGGCGTCAGCGAGGGAGTTAGGACTGGTGGGATTCAGCGCATTGCTGGGACAGTGGCAAAGGAGGTAGCTCGGATGGGCCAGTGCGACGCGAGAGGGCCAAAAGGCGAGATCCTTACCATTGCCGGGCAGTGGAGGGTCGGATACACCGCACGCTGTGGGGACAATCACACGGGCTCCCATGAGCACACACACGCGCTCCTCCAGCCGAGTGAGCTTCTGCAGCTTGGCGCGGCCACCCCTGGCACGGGCCTGGCGATTAAACGCTACTTTAGCCTGCAAGAGAAAGGACGGGCTGTAAGTGCGCAGTGAAGCCCTGATGTAGTGTGCACTGCCTCCCATGGTGGAATAGCTTGGACAGAGTGAAGCCCTGATGTAGTGTGCACTGCCTCCCATGGTGGAATAGCTTGGACAGAGTGAAGCCCTGATGTACTGTGCACTGCCTCCCATGGTGGAATAGCTTGGACAGAGTGAAGCCCTGATGTAGTGTGCACTGCTTCCCATGGTGGAATAGCTTGGACAGAGTGAAGCCCTGATGTAGTGTGCACTGCCTCCCATGGTGGAATAGCTTGGACAGAGTGAAGCCCTGATGTACTGTCCACTGCCTCCCATGGTGGAATAGCTTGGCCAAAGTGTAGAGTGCCGAATGGCCATTTGATGCTCATGACTGTCCCAATGCTGCTGGCTGAGGGCTGGCCAATAGGACTTTCAGGTCCCTTTGCCCATCATGTCAGGTGTACATGCAAGAATGAGGAAGAGACTGGAAAGGCTACTCACCCTCACAATCCTGGTCAGATCGTTGTATTTCTTACGGCATTGTTTGTGGGTCCTGGGGGCCTCGCCGGTGAACGTCACCCTCTGGGCGATCTGCTTCCAGGCTTTGGTGTAGTCGTGGTGGGTTGGATTCCTCCCACTCTCTGGAAACAAGATCTTGCGCCTCACCTCCAGAGCTGTGACCATTATGTCCAGATCACCCTCTGAGAAGCGCAGGGCACGCTGACGGGCCTTCTCTGGCGTTGCCATGACTCCCTGGGGCTGAGCAGTAGTGTTGAGGCCTCTTTGCAAGGCTGCAGTGTGCAGGGCGTGGCAGCAGGCCAATTCGTCCCTTCCCCCTTTAAGAGCTGGCCGGCACCAAGGGGTCTGCTGTCAGTGCAAAAATGACCGCACCCGTGCTGCGCCCCGCCTGGGCGCTATCCCTCTGGACCGCCGGCTTAGCACCTAAAGATAGGAGTGCAACGCCTCTTTTAGCGCTCCACCACTCTCTTAGGGCGAAGCCACTGAATTTCCGGCAACGGGGCGCTACTTTGGGGCGGGCGCTAACTTCGGGCGGGCGCTAATGTTAGCGCCCCAAAACTGTCTGTACTGAAAATCTAGCCCACAGTTCCTGCCGAGTGCTCTTAGCGCCCGTAAAAATTCAGCTACAGACTCTCCTGGCTGTTGCGGGCGGGATCTTAGGAGGTGCCTGGTGTACATGTAATTTACCGGGCTGCGGTACTGCTGTTTCAGTAGGTTGATAGCGGCCTCATATGTAGTCGTGTCCTGGATGAGTGCGTATACTCTCGGGCTCGCTTGGGCGTTCAGAAGTCTTAGTTTGGATCTCTGCGGGACGCCGGATTCTTCCAGGTAGGATTCGAAGCAGTCCAGCCAGTGTTTGAAGTTGAGGGCTGAGTTTGCTGCCTGTGGGTTTAGATCCAGGTACGGTGGTTTGAGGGCTTGCAGCCAAGCCGGCTGGTGTGGCTGGCGTAGCCCGGTGTCTGAAAGCTGCTGTGGCTGTGCTTCTGGGAGGGCTTCTGGCTGGCCAGTAGTAGACATCTTTAAAATTTAGTCAATAAAATTGATATACCTATCAATTCGTCCAATAAAAGGCGACGAGTTAGGAACGTAACTAAAGGTTTTTATTGACTAAATAACAGAGCCCACCCTCGTGGGTGATCGGGTCCAACAAGGAAGAATACCAGCCAGTCGACTACCTTTATACCTGGGCAGGTAGGTGGAGCCATGGGCGGAGTCGGAGGTGGTCAGCCCAGGTATAACAGCGCGACAAGAGGCGACCTCGTATCGTGATACAACAGTGATAACGGTGATAACAATACAACAGTGATAACTATAGTGTAACGATAAAAGTGGTTTACCACACTTGGAAAATGGACAAAGGGTTTTATTCCAACCTGCAAATGCCAGCCAACGTGCCGAGGAACCTCCAAAGACAAAACTTACAGCATTCTTTGAGTTGTGCCAAACGAAAGACTTTGCCAAGACACTTTTCTATCATCAGGTGCCCAAGTACTTCACCTGGCAGCCGAACAAGACATGGTGGGCTCGGCGCCCTGGAGCAGGTCAGAAGGAAGTTCCTGGTCATACTGGGGTGTACTCATCAGATGCACTTGGCAGAGTCTACACGGTCCATCCAAACAACACAGAGTTGCCGCAGGAGAGGACTCATTGAGGGTGACAGTCATTGGCATGCAACGATGACAGAAGCTGCTCTGTCTTACTCCCCCAATAGGCTACGAAAACACTTTGCCATTATAATTGCCCTCTGCAGCCCTTCCAACCCGATGCAATTGTGGGAAGATCACAAAGACAGCCTCATAGAAGACATCTTACGCCAACTCAGCAGAGCCAACCCCACAATGGCACTCAACTTCACTGATGCGATGTACAATCAGGCATTGATCCTTTTGGAGGACAAGACTTTGGCATTGGCTGGCAAGTCTCTGACTCAGTTGAACCTTCCATCTCCCAATAGGAATGATTCTCCAGGTCTCAGCAGAGAGGTCCTCAGAGAAACCACCTACAATGTTGAGGAACTGACCTCCTTTGTCACAGTCACTGAGCCTAAATTGCTTCCAGAGCAGAAACAGACTTACAGGTTGGTTCTCGATATGGTGGAAAACAACACTGCTGGCATTATCTTCCTCGATGCCCCTGATGGAACAGGAAAGACATTCCTGATCAATCTTTTGCTGGCCACGGTTCGCTCTAAGGGATTCATTGCACTGGCTGTTGCCTCATCAGGAATCGCTGCAACTCTTCTGCAAGGAGGTCGCACTGCCCACTCAACCTTTGCTCTCCCTCTGGATCTGACAAGACAAGAACAACCAGTGTGTAACATTAGCAAAGGAACTGGTGCTGCTGAGATGCTTCAAAAGTTTCGATTGATTGTGTGGGATGAGTGTGCAATGGCCCACAAGAGGGCACTTGAAGCACTCAACAGAACTCTTCAAGATCTGAGAGGCAATGATATGCTGATGGGTGGCATCACCCTGTTGCTGGCAGGTGATTTCCGCCAAATCCTGCCAGTTGTCCCCAGAGGAACAGCAGCGGATGAACTCAATGCATGTCTCAAGGCATCCCATCTGTGGCCACATGTGCAAACAGTCCATTTGACGACAAACATGCGTGTTCATATGCATGGTGACGAGATGTCAGAATCCTTTGCGCGACTTTTATTACAATTGGGAGAAGGAAAGTTGCCCTTTGACAGCAGTGGGCAAATCACAATTCCTCCAGACTTTGGCAGTCAAGTAAAAACAGTTGATGACTTGATCTCAAACGTGTATCCAAACCTCCTCAATCACTTCAAAGATCACAACTGGCTGTGTGAACGGTCAATATTTGCACCCAGGAATGATACTGTCAAACACATAAACATGCTCCTTCTTCAAAAACTCCCTGGCCAAGAGCACATTTACAAAAGTGTTGATACTGTTTGTGACAGTGCTGATGCGGTAAATTACCCCATTGTGTTCCTCAACTCATTGCAGCCTTCAGGAACACCTCCTCATGAACTGGTACTGAAGGAAGGAACCCCCATCATGCTCCTAAGAAACATATCTCCACCAAAGTTGTGCAATGGAACCAGACTGGCAGTCATAAAGCTCATGCCAAATCTCATTGAGGCTACCATCATCTCAGGCTGTGCCAGAGGGGAGGATGTTCTCATTCCTCGAATTTCTATGATACCAACTGACTTGCACTTTCAATTCAGAAGGCAACAGTTCCCTGTGAAAATTTATTTTGCAATGTCAATCAACAAGGCCCAGGGGCAGACATTGAAGGTTGCTGGCATCAACTTACTCACGCCCTGTTTTTCACATGGCCAGTTGTACGTGGCATGTTCCAGAGTTGGTGCATCCAGGAATCTGTTCATTTGAACACTATCAGGAAAAACAGAAAATGTTGTCTATCCACGGGCTCTCCAATAACAGAGTGCTCCCACCTTCATCTACTCCTCCATGAGGTTGCTGGCCCAACCTCATTTAATTACCTCAAAACTCTCACTGGCCATCTCTGTGCCTCCTTTGTAAAAGCTTGCAGCAACAGAGGACTCCTTCAGGATCACATTTGTTGGCATCCAACGATGACAGAAGCTGCTCTGTTTTACTCCCCCAAAAGGCTACGACATCTCTTTGTGGCCATCCTTCGCTCTAAGGGATTCATTGCACTTGCTGTTGCCTCATCAGGAATCGCTGCAACTCTTCTCCAAGGAGGTCGCACTGCCCACTCAACCTTTCCTCTCCCTCTGGATCTGAATAGACAACAACACCCAGGCCTAGAAATTCACTAGCCTTAGCGCCGCTTTTGAGGCGCTAGAGGGACTAGCGCCAGAGTTATGGCCAGTTGAAAAATTCCCTGGGGCCCTAAAGCGGCGTTGCACCGGTAGCGCTGCGCCAGCACCGATGACGTCATCGGTGTGCGCAGCGTCCCGGTTGCCATGCCGACGGGCCCCAGCGCCGAAATTCAGTTGCGGCCGCCTCGCCCGTGGCAGCCGCAACTAAGACTCTGGCAACCGAGTCTTACACAAGTTAGCGCCGGTGCATTAAGGTCGCGCGGCGGCCGGCCGCTTTCCCGCCGGCCGCCTGCCCGCACCTCCCTCCCTGGACTCCTCCACCACCCCCCCGCGGAACAGATGCATCTGGCCAGCAAGCCCGGCACTTGTCCGAGGTGCCAGGCTCATTTTTGAAAAAATCAAACGGCCAGCGATCTGGTGAAGGCAGCGCCTCCTTAACGGGAGGAGGAGGCCTGCACTTCCCCAGCCTGCCGCACCGCATCGGGTGCCGCAGCGCCGGATTAGCGCCGCAATTCGGCACTCAGCGCCCATTGGGAGGCACTCACGCCCGCCAGTAGCGCCGGCAGCCGTCTGGGCGCAGCGCTACTGAATTTTTGGCGCGCGCTAGGGAATTAGCGCCAGCGCTAAATTTCTGGCGCTAAAGCCCTGGCGCGGCGTCAACTCAATTTCTAGGCCCCAGTGTGTAACATTACCACAGCAACTACTGAGCTGCTTCCACAGTCTAAAATCATTGGCCTAGAAATTCAGTTGGTAGCGCCAGCGATTAACGCCTAAAGAGCCCGAGAATTGGGGCGTTACCCAATTTTCGGGCGGGCGCAGTGAATATAGCACCACCTCCCATATTGAGTATCCTTTTAGCGCCGGCGCTAACTCTTTTCACTTGCCCGCGGGCGCAGGCAGATCATGGTGTCATTTCAGTGTGCAACGTCTTTTTGGTGCCCCTGACCAGATATTCGGTGGCGCCCGCAACCTTTTCACCTGGCGCTATTAGTGACAGTTGGATGGAGCGTTCCCAGGCCCTTCTCAGACTCGGGGGCGCTACTTAAAGGGGACAGCATTAGTATAAAAGCTGCAGCCATTTGGGCTGGCCATTCTGATCGTTGCTGGAGAGAGTTGCTGACCTTCTGTTGGACAGTAATTTTCTCATTGAGCCTTCGGAGGCACTGGCACTGGCAGCTTGAGGGCCCGGCTCCCGAGCTGGTGATGCAGCATCTGAAAGCAGGGAGGTGGAAGAGTGGCTTTAGCAAAAGGACAGCTTGGCAGCAAGGGATGCCAGATTGCGGCAAGGCTAGACATGGGTCCACAGTGAGAAAGCATGCTGGCGGGGGGAACAAGTGGAAGGAGACAGTTGTAAAAGGTGAGAACCTTACCATCGCTGTCGACAATGGGGTCGGCAGCTGCAATGGTTACAGGACCACTCAGACATCCTCCAAGAATCTGGTGGACTCTCTCCTCGAGATCCGTGAGAGTGACCACTTGTGGAGGTCCTCCACCGGTGCGAAGCTGGTCTTTGCCAATCCTCGCCAGCTTGGACTGCAGGGGAAAGGAGGGGAAGTTATGTTACATGATGCCCTGAGTGATCATCTCATGCCCCCCATGGTGGAAGAGCCCTTACATGACGCCTTGAGTCAAATGTGCATGTGTGTGCCCAGAAAGGGCCATGGGTGCTTGCTGGCAGATGGCCAATGGGGCACAGCCCACCCTGTAGCCATAAAGTCAGGTGCAAATGAAGGGATGCAGAAGTTTGCAGAAACAACACTCACCCTTACGACCCGAGTGAGGTCGTTGAATTTCTTTCTGCATTGGACAGGGATCCTGGTCACCATGCTGCTGGAGTTGACCCTCTGGCATACACCCCTCCAAGCTCATCGGTAGTCCTTATGATTCGGCCTCGTGCCATTGTCTGGGTAGAGAACATCTCGCCGGCGCTCCACTGCGGCCATCAATTGCTCCAGAGCCTCATTGGTGAAGCGCTCTGCTCTCTGTCTCACCTTCTCCATCTGGTCCAAGTTTTTACTGCCAGAGAAGTGCCTGTGTCGATTCTGAGGCCTGCAAGGCGAAGAGTGTGGATGCTGAAGCTGACTGACCCACCCCTTTAAGAGCTGGCCGGCGCCTGGAAGTCTCCTGGTCATCAGTAATTGAGAGCACCTGCGCTGCGCCCGTCCGCTCCGATATTGGGTTGTGCTGGAAGTTTAGCACCTTATGTGTCCCGTGTAACACCTGAATTCATGCCTCAATCACCATTAGGGGCGATGCAACCCAATATCGCGCCAGGTGGCGATAAGTTGCGTCTGGCTATAAACTTTGCGCTGCGCCAATTCTAGCACCCCAAGCCATTGTGTGGGATGAGTGTACAAAGACCCACAAGAGGGCACTTGAAGAACTCAACAGCACTCTACAAGATCTGAGAGGCTACATACCTACTACAAGATAACAGATTTAACAGTGTAATGTTGAATACATTTTTATTGATTATAAAATCACTCTGTACAATACCAAACCCACTGGGTTTGCAAACCTTTACCAGAACGAGTATTCACTCAGTCTTTGGTTGTAACTCCACCATATTATAAAATGTTGTATTGTTCTACATTATTATTGGCATAAATGTTCACTGTTGATTTCTAAACTGACCTCTAAATGACTGAGATAGTATCTTTTATTTCCATATTCAACTCATACACTGAAACATTGTGAATAATGTTATATCACTCCTGGGTGCTTAGGAAGAGTTCTTCAATCCCAACAGCTTTATAAACAGTTTTCTTGAGTTCCCTCGGCACCGCCGGGCACTCCAGCTAGTAACGTATAAAAGGAAGTCTAACTTATCTTTCAGGTAAATTAACTAGAAATATGTTTTAAAATTGATTTTGTTTCAACGCAATTTGTAAAAAGGGATTTAATATACACAAGGAAATATACAATTCGACAAATAATAAACTAACTGGCAGACTGGGCAGTTATTGGCTCATTAACTGTAACATTAATATTTGTGAGGTGAGGCACTTTGTAGGAAAAGTATAAACAATCGCTAAGCCATAGAAAATATGAAACTGACTGAGCTAAAAGTGCCAAGGGATCAAGGGATACAGGTGAGCACATCATTTAAAGCAGCACCACAGGTCACCAAAGCAATTAAAATGTTAATAAAGCACTGGGATGTATTTACAGGAATAGAGAATTCATAAGTAATGAAGTTATGTTAAATTTGTATAGGACGATGGTCAGGCCGCACATGGAGTCATTTGCTGAGTTTTGGGCTCCATACTATAAAAAAGGCATAGAAGCACTGGAGAGAGTACAATAATGATTCACAAGGCTGGCACCAGCATGGAGAGGTTACATATATCATAAGAATGAACAGTTTGTGGCTTTTTAACTTAGGAAAGAGAAGACTTTGAAGCTAACCTGATAGATGTATTGAAAATTATGAATGGGTTGGACAGGGTAGATGTGGAGAGATTGATTCCACTTGTGGGATTGATTAAATGACAAAAGGTATGATTGTACAAAGCAAAAGTAGATGTTAATGTGACAAGGAAGGAAACAATGGATGGGTCTAGAAGAGGTGTAAATGTGAATTGCATAATCATCAATAGCGGCAAACTGGAAAAATAGGGGCAGAGGTTATGGTCTGAAATGGTCCAACGAGATGTAGAGTCCAGAAGGCTGTAGAGCCCCTAAATGAATTATGAGGTGCTGTTCCTCAAGTTTACGTTGCGTTTCATTGGAACAGTATAAGAGGCAGAGAACAGAGAGGTCAGAGTGGGAGTGGAGCGGAGTATTACAGTGACAGGTGACCGGAAGTTCAGGGTCACGCTTGCGGACTGCACAGATGTGTTCCACAAAGTGTTCACCCTATCGACATTTGGTCTCCCCAATATAGAGGAAACCGCATCCTGGGCAGTGAATAGAATATACTATATTGCAAGAATACAAGTAATTTGCTGTTTTACCTGGAACGAGAGATTGGGGCCCTGGATGGTGGGGGAGGGGGGAGATAACAGGGCACGTGTTCCATCTCCTGCACTTGCACAGGAAGATATCGTGGGAAGGGGAGGGGCTGTTGGGGGTAATTGAACAGTGGATCAGAGCGTCGCAGAGGAAGTGGTCCCTTCGGAATGCTGGAAGGCGAAGGCGGGGAAGATGTGATTGGTAGTGGGATCACGCTGACCAAATCTCGAATTTGCGATCAGTTTCAAAGGCGGAATGAAGGTGAATGCTACCAGTTTGCTGTCATCAGGACTACAAATTATCGGCAATTGTAATGAAACTGATTCCTTATAGATATTTAATGTAAATATTGTAACGAAACTGATTCCGATATAGTTAATTGATGTCATATTTTAATGAAATTGATTTTCACAGAGTAATTTAATGTAAATATGTAAGGAATCTGATTCCTTCTATTATTTAATGTAAATATTGTAATGAAACAGATTCCCATATAGTTATTTAAATTAAATAATGCAAAGAAACTGATTCCTTACAATTATTTAATTAAGTAATGTAATGAACTGTATTCCCTATATTTATTTAATGTAAATTATTTGCATTAATCAACAATATGGAAATCAGTTACGTTATAATATGTAAATTAAACATCTATATAGGAAACAATTTCATTACAATAGTTACTTTACATAACTATATGATAATCAGTTGTATTACAATATTGAAGTTGAATAACAATAAGGGAATCATATTCCTGGCGGGTGCTCGCACCATTCCCAATATTCCCAGAGTCTCCTCACGCTATGTAAGCCTACAATTTCCCTACCAGGAAGCTCAAGGATTCTCTCTGGAGATCCCTCTCTCCCTCTCTCTATTATATATAAACTCGCTGTTTTAAATTTGCTCACTATAACCTTCAGCTTCAAGCTTTTGAAATGTGTCCTCTCGCTATTCTTCATATAATTTTTAAAAAGCACAGCTGAACAGAAACTGCTAGAGCTGCAGAAAAATATTCCAGCCATTTACCTGACTGAACGGTATTGATGCACGTTGTGAAATCGGGTTCACTGCGCTTGCACAGAACGCACAATCTGCATTCAGCGAACAGAATCAATGCTCCAGGCAAAAATATCAACTCCAAGCCCAAGTCTTTGGGAGAAGCTGAGGCCTTCAAATAAAAACTTTAATCAAAGCATTAAAGACACATTGAATATATATATATGTTTTTGTTAATCATATTTAATTTTCAGTTTGTTTAAAACCTAATTTTGAAAATTAGAAATTTCAGTTACCGAGGGGAAAATTGCAGCTAAACATTTTTTCAGCTAGCATTTTGAGTGAATTGCGAGGAAGAAGATAACCAGCACCATGTTGCACTTTACCACGATGCCGTGCCAGGCCACTGTTTAGATTAACATTAGAAGTCCTATTAAAGTGCCAGTAAATGTCATGCTCAAAGTCCCAGCAATAAGTTTGGACATTTTAAACATTGGAATTCTCTCAGGAACTGTTTCTCTATGAGTTTTCAAAGGACTGTGTGACCCACATAAGCAATTTAACACATAATATAAACAATAGTGTCTGGGTAAAAGCCTGAATAAATGTCCGTACAGTTTGGGAATAAACAATAGAGATTGTCATAGGTTATGGGGAGATCTGATTCCATTTTACGACCAACTGAAATCGGCCTTGGGCTCTATGGGGGAGGTAAATAAAAGTAAATGTGAATTAAAACAGAAGCAGGAGGTGAAGATTTCAGAACTGGATGTGAGTATTATATCTGTTACCTTTAAACACGGCCAGCCTTTAACAACCCGCTGCTTAAATGATCTCTCTCCCCATCTAAGGAACTCACAGGATCCCAGGCGCAAGACATCTCCACAAAACTTGTCAAAATCCATCGATATCTTTAAGACAAAGATAAACACTTAATCAAAGAGTTGAGGAGACAAGGAGGAAGATCTGCGAACAATGGAGAAGGATGTGAAAAAAATTGAAGACGAACTGACGTCACTTGAGGAGAACATACTGAACCTTTGTGTAGACATCGAGCAGCAAGACATTGGCCCAGAAATTCGGGTCCCACGCGGCACAGGGTACTCATGCGTGGACCCGATGGAAGTGCCGGTTTCTTGCATGCACTACGCATGCGCGGGAAACCGGCACTTCCATTCCTCTGAACGAAGGGGTTCAGAGATCGAACGCGTGCGCGCGGGAGTCTGCACGTGTGCTTTGAAATTACTTTTTTTTTTACAGGTTTTTCCGTGAGGGTAAGTCTTTAGATTTAGAAATGTAAAAACCAGGCGTAAGGACTGCATTTTAAAAGGTAAGTGGTCAATTAATTAAAATTAAAACATTTTTTCCACAGTTTTATTATTTTTAAATACTTTAAAGCAAGGTAAGTTTATTTTTAGCCCCGTTTTTTTATAAAATTATTTTTTTCAAAAATTTAAATTATTGTTTAAAATAGTTTTTAATGTAATTTATAGTTTATTTAAAAAGTGTGATTTAAAAAAAAAATTATTTGAAGGTTTACTGTTATTTTGGGGCCCGTATATTCATAAGTTTAGACAGGTCTTCCTGTCAATCTTATGAATGGGCTTTTCCCTCCTCTGATTGGCTGCCCATGGCTCACGTGATCCCAGGGGACGTATCGCACTAACTACGCCCCTGGGAAACGCAAGCACAGCGCGCCGGCAGCTGGGCTAGGCCCCAGAGCAGAATTCCACGGGAGCCCAGAGCTCAACTGCCAGCTCGCAAAGTAAGTGCAGGTCGGGGGCCTGCACCCGCGGGAAGCCCCAGACCCGAATTTCTGGGCCAATATGTTTTTCTCAAGGTGACCCTTTATAACCCAATCCCCAAGCTGTTGGTGTAAGTGTAAACAACACTTTATAATAGGGCTCAAACCCCATCACAACAATGCACAATGTGCGGTATAACTGAGGACAAACAGGTATCAGTAAGGACTGAGCTCGGTGTGTCGAGAAGACTGTCCCACACTGTCAGGACCTCACATTGGCCGCATTATAACTGGAACCAGAGTGAAGGCAACATTTAAAAACTCTTGCTGCTCAACCCTATATGTTTTCAATATTAGGAAAGAACTGAGAGGACAGTCCACACTTCGCTGAAACTAAATACTTCACTGACACTAAGAAGTCGACCAATATCTTAAAAAAGAGATGCACAGTCCTTGGCTTCCCCGAGTTTGACTGAGGTTTGCAGTAGCCAGTATAAGTCAGAGCTGTTTTTATAGATGTTACCAGGTGTGCTCACCATTACTGCTGGAAATCCCTCTGTGTTTCCCGGCACCTGGTTCTGAGACTGAATGAGAGAGATATTGATCTTGTCCTGTCACTCTAAGTCTTACACTGTTGTTACAAGCCAAACGGTCCATGGCTAACAAAAGAAATTAAGGATAGTATTAGATCCAAAGAGGAGTCATATAAAGGTGCCAGAAAACGTAGCAAGCCTGAGGATTGGGAGCAGTTTAGAGTTCAGCAAAAAAGGACCAAGAGATAGATTAAGAGTGGAAAATAGAGTATGAGTTTAAACTTGCAAGGAAAATAAAAGCGGATTGTAAAAGCTTCTACAAGTATGAAAAATGATAACGTTTAGTGAAGAAAAATGTAGGTCTCTTACAGTCAGAACTGGGATAATTTATAACGAGGAACAAAGAAATGGAAGAGCAATTAAAAAACACATTGGTTCTGACTTCACGGAAGAGGACACAAATAACTTCCCAGAAATGCTAGGGAACCAAGGGTCAAGTGAGAAAGGAGAATTAAAGGAAATTAGTATTAGTAAAGAAATAGTGCTGGAGAAATTAATGGGACTGAAAGCTGATAAATCCACAGAACCTGATAATGTGCATCCCAGAGTATTAAAGAGGTAGCCATGGGATAGTGGATGCATCGGTTGTCATCTTCCAAAATTCTATAGATTATCGAACAGTTCCTGCAGATTGGAGGGTGGTAAATGTAAACCCACTATTTAAAAAAGGAGGAAGATCGAAAACAGGGAACTACAGCTCGGTTAGCCTAACATCAGTAGTAGGGAAATTGCTAGAGTCTATTATAAAGGATGTGATAACAGGACACTTAGAAAATATCAACGGGATTAGACAAAGTCAACATGGATTTATGAAAGGGAAATCGTGTTTTACAAACCTACTGGAGATTTTTTTAGGATGTAACTGGTAGAATAGATGGGGCAGAACCAGTGGATGTAGTGTATTTGGATTTTCAGAATGCCTTTAATAAATCCCACATAAGATGTTAGTGTGCAAAATTAAAGCACATGGAATTGGGGGTAATATACTGGCATGGATTGAAGTTGTGGGGGACTACGGTCTCCCGCGTAAAGAAATAGGCAACACAGCAAGGCACGTAGGACGGGTGCGGGCCGTGTTGCGAAGTGGGCACTGGACGGAATTGCTGGGCCGCGTCCTGGTGCAGGGAAAGCTGTCTGGCGGCCGACCACGGCTCCGTTGTCAGGGGGAGGAAGTCGCCTGGTACTCTGAGCGGTTGGCCGTAGACCATCTCGGCCGCAGAGGCGTGGAGGTCCTCTTTGGGAGCGGTACGCAATCCCAGGAGAACCCAGGGTAGTTTGTCGATCCAGCTGGTGTCGGCCAGGCTGGCACGGAGGGAGGCTTTCAAAGAACGATGAAAGCGCTCGCAGAGCCCGTTGGCCTGCGGGTGGTAGGCTGTTGTCCTGTGCAACTTGGTGCCGAGGCCGGCGATGATGGCATTCCACAAGTGGGAGGTGAACTGGGGGCCTCTGTCCGAGGATGTGTCGGTCGGCAAACCGAACCGGGCCACTCATGTCGAGACAAATGCTCGCGCGACGTCGGTCGTGGTGGTGGAAGCGAGGGGAACCACCTCGGGCCATCTGGTGGTGCGGTCGACGATCGTGAGCAGGTGTGTAAAACCATGCGACGGCGGCAAGTGGCCTACCAGATCGACGTGGACGTGGTCGAAATGCCTCTCGGGCACCGGGAAACACTCCAATGATGCCTTGGTGTGCTGCTGGACCTTAGCGCGCTGACACGGTACGCATGTGTTGGTCCAGTCTCTCACATCCTTGTGGAGTCCAGGCCAGACGAACTTGGCGGACATAAGGTTCTGAGACGCACGCTTCCCTGGATGTGAAAAGCCGTGGATGATGTTGAAAACTCGCTTGCGCCAGGCGGATGGAACGACCGGCCTAGGCGAGGGGACTGAGACGTCGCACAGGAGAGTTGTGCCGTCTGCGTGGAAGTGGATGTCGGCCAGGGTGAGGCTGGTAGTTGACGTCCTGAGGGCCTGGATCTCCGCGTCGGCAGCCTGGTCTCTCGCCATGCTGGCGTAGTCAACGCCCAGGTGCACTGCGTGGAGCGAGGATCTTGAGAGGCAGTCGGCCACCAAATTGTCCTTGCCGGCGACGTGGCGGAATCCGTGGTGAACTCCGAGATGAAGTTGAGTTGGCGCTGTTGGCGTGCGGACCAGGGTTCGGTTACTTTGGCCATGGCGAAAGTGAGCAGCTTGTGGTCCACGAATGCGGTGAACGGCCGGCCTTCCAGAAGGAAACGGAAGTGCCGGATTGCCAGGAACAGGGCCAGAAGCTTTCTGTCGAATGTGCTGTAGGCCTGCTCGTTCTTGCACAGCTGTCGGCTGAAAAATGCCAGTGGCTGCCACGCGCATTCGACCCACTGTTGCTGGACGGCGCCGACGGCGTAATCCGAGGTGTCCGTGGTGAGGGCGGTCTTGGCGCCCGGGATGGGGTGGGCCAGTAGTGTGGCGTTGGCCAAGGCGCTTTTGGTCTGGTGGAAGGCTGTCGCCATCTCGCTGGACCAGGTGAGTTGCTCTTTGCCCGTTTTGCCCCTGGTGGCTTCGTAGAGGGGGCGCATGAGTGCGGCGGCCTTGGGCACGAACCGGAGATAGAAATTGACCATCCCCAAAAATTCTTGCAGCGCCTTAACCGAGGTGGGCTGGGGAAGGTCCGCCACCGCCTGCACCTTGGAAGGCAGTGGAATGGCGCCCCTTGGCGAGATTCTGTGGCCGAGAAAGTCAATTTGGGCTGCTCCGAACTGGCATTTGGCCAGGTTGAAGATTAGCCCGTGTTGGCTGAGGCGCTGGAAAAGGGAGCGCAAATGCGCGATGTGCTCGGCCTTGCTGGTACTGGCCACGAGGATATCATCCAGATAGACGAACAGGAAGTTCTGGTCCTGTAGGACGGAGTCCATGAGCCGTTGGAAGGCCTGTGCGGCGTTCTTAAGCCCGAAGGGCATGCGCAGGAACTCAAACAGTCCAAAGGGGGTGATGACCGCCATCTTCTGGACGTCTGCGTGGTGGACGGGGACCTGATGGTAGCCGTGAATCAGGTCGACCTTGGAAAAGACGGACTTTCCTGCTAGGTGTGCTGAGATGTCTTGGATGTGCGGAATGGGGTATCTATCGGGTGTCGTGGCGTTGCTGAGCCGTCTGTAGTCGCTGCAGGGGTGCCAGCCACCGCCCGGCTTGGGCACAATGTGGAGGGGGGACGACCAAGGGCTGTTCGAGCGGCGGATGATGCCCAGTTTTTCCATCGTGGCGAATTCTTCCATGGCCACCGCCATCTTGGCTGGGTCCAGGCGTCTGGCTCGAGCGAACACTGGTGGTCCCGTAGTGGTGATGTGGTGCTCAACCCCATGCTTGGCTGCCGTGGCTGAGAAGGTCGGTTGTGTGAGCCCCGGGAAATCTGCGAGTAGACGGGCATAGTCGTCATGCGCCGGGGCTAAGCAGGACCCGACAAGGGCCGGGCTGTTGCTCTGCTGGCAGGCCAGTGAAGCAAAAGTTGCTGCGTCGATCAGGCGCCTGTCGCGGACGTCGACCAGGAGTTCGTGGGCGCAAAGAAAATTGGCGCCCAGCAAAGGATGTGCCACCGAGGCCGTCACGAAATCCCACGTAAATCGCTGGCCGTTGAAACAAACCACAGCCCGTCGCTTTCTGAAAGTAGCGATGGCTGCGCCATTTGCCGCCACGAGGGGTGGGCCGCTGCGGCCTGCCTGGATGTCGAGCTGGGAGGCAGGAATTATGCTGCATTGGGCTCCAGTGTTGCAAAGGAATCTGCGCCCTGAAAGAGAGTCAGTTATGTACAGCAGTTTACCTGCGGTGCCGATGGCCATTGTGGCGGCGGGGGTGCGGTTGAGCGGGCCTAGGCGGTGATGCGGAGCTGGTGCGTTGGGCCGGGTGGCCATCTTGGTTTGATCGAAAGAGCAGGGTGCTCTGCAGCGTTGGGTCTTGTGGCCGAAACGCGCGTGGTAGTAGCATAGTTCTGCGGCCTGGCATGGCGGCGCGCGCTCGGTGGTGCCGGGAAGCCTCGCGGCTGCACAGCCGAGTTGGGCGACGGCGAAAACTTTGTCCGCGGCGGCTGCCAGTTGTACGTAGTCCGTGATCGGGGACACCGCGAGGGCAGTCTGTACCTGCTGAGGAAGCAGGCTGAGGAAAAGGGCCCGAAACAAAAAGCGACACAGCGAGCTACAAGAAATAGGTCTTTACTCCAACTCTCTCAATACAGTACTGAATTCGTGAAGCCCGCGAACCTGTGATGACTCACGGATTGGTCACCTGCTGGAACCTGATTGGTTTTCCTTCTATCAGCAGCAGGCACGTCTGAACATGCCTTATTCCTCTCAGCTTGCAACTGTCTTGCGGGGGGAGGGGAGTACAGCAGTTAAAAGGGGATTATACAGGTTTATCTACATACACACAGTGTTTCCCCAATGTGGCAACGCCACAAAGTGTTGGTTAGCAGAAAGGAAACAGAGAGTACGATTAAATGGGCCTTTTTTAGTGTGGCAGGTGGTGACTAGTGGGGTACTGCAGGGATCAGTGCTTGGGCCCCAGCTATTCACAATATATATCAATAGTTTGGATGCGAGAACCAAAAGTATTATTTCCAAGTTTGCTGACGACACGAAACTAGGTGGGATTTGGAGTTGTGAGGAGGATGAAAAGAGGCTTCAAGGCGTTTTGGACAAGTTGAGTGAGTGGGCAGAAACATGGCAGATGCAGTATAACGTGGATACATGTGAAGTTATCCATTTCGGTAGGAAAAATAGAAAGGTAGAGTATTATTTAAATGGAGATAGATTGGGAAATGCTGATGTACAAAGGGACCTGGGTGTCCTTGCACACCAGTCACTGAAAGCAAACATGCAGGTGCAGCTTGCACTTAGGAAGGCAAATGTAATGTTGGCCTTCATTGCAAGAGGATTGAAGTACAGGAGCAAGGATGTCATACTAGAGCTGTACAGGGCCTTGGTGAGACCAAACCTTGGGTACTCTGTGCAGTTTTGTTCATCTTACCTAAGAAAGGATATACTTGCCATAGAGGGAGTGCAGCGAAGGTTCACCAAACTGATTCCTGGGATGGCAGGACTGTTGTATGAGGAGAGATTGGGTCGACTAGGCCTGTATTCAGTGTATTTCAGAAGAATGAGAGAGGATCTCATTGAAACATATTAAATTCTGATAGGGCTAGATTCGGGGAGGATGTTTCCCCTGGCTGGGGGTCGAGAACGAGGGGTCAAAGTCTCAGGATACGGGGTAGGATATTTAGGGCTGAGATGAGGAGAAATTCCTTCACTCAGAGGGTGGTGAACCTCTGGAATTCTCTACCACAGAAGGCTGTGGAGGCCAAGTCACTGAATACATTTAAGACGGAGATAGATAGATTTCTAGACACAAAAGGCATAGCGCGGTATGGGGAGAGAGCAGGAATATGGTATTGAGATAGAGGATCAGCCATGATCATATTGAATGGCGGAGCAGGCTCGAAGGGCCGAATGGCCTACTCCTGCTCTTATTTTCTATGTTTCTAAACCAGAATCTAGTAATAAATCATCAATCGATTCACTATCCGAATATCTACTATAGGTTACAGAAGTTTCTTTGTTGAGGTAAAGTTTGTCGCCTGTCAGTTTCCTCCCATTCTCTCCTGTCCTTAAATTAGTGTCAGGCTAGAGTACAGTCCCTGACAGCAGTGCCATTTGAGGGCACAGTCTAGTCCTGAGAGCAGTGACTTGTTGGGGTGCAGTTCCATTGGTGCCAAAATCCTCTACTGAACAAATGAGCAACAGGAAGCTATTTGAGTCAATGGGCATCACAATAAGCCTAACCCTCTCATCTGATGTGTACACATGTGGGTGTTGCCCCAGAGCTACCTGGAAGTGTCCAGGAGCTGTTACATAGGCTGTTGTCTCCCTATCGAGGGGATGCTGAGGTTTGGTGTAACACCACTGTCCCCAGCTCAGGGCCGCACAGACCAGAGACAAGCTCTGTGTTACTGGGGAAATAGAGGCCAGAAATAAAAGGAACTGATCAGTGAGCCTTCAAAGTCTTCAGCAGCAGAGGAAACCCTGTCGATTGTATTCCGGGGGTAACTGACGTGGTTTCACATCACTGGAGCCCATCAGTGAAAACTCCACCCAGATCCCTTCACATTTTACTATATCCATGGGCCGGATTTTCCGACTGGAGGCTTCCTGCGTGCTGATGCCTCCGTACTAGACAAGTCTATGAACTTACCTGCTGGCTCCATAGGTCCCGACACCACTGACCCTGGGCCTCTCCTGATGCGCATGTGCAGAGGCACAGGTATCCCAGGGGCAAAGGCAGTTCGCAAGCGTCCCTGGGATCACATGGGCCTTGGGAAACGAATCAAAGAAGGGAAACCCCCTTCACAATTTTGGCAGGTCTCTCCGCATATACCTGTCAAAAGTATGAATGAGCATCACTCAAAGAACATAATAAAACATTCAATAAACTTTAAAGAAATCGTGTCTTTAAAATTAGTTATAATTAAATTAAATTAACTCTTTTAAACAAAAATTTAATTTTTTGAAAAAATAATAGAAACATAGAAGATAGGAGCAGGAGTAGGCCATTCGGCCCCTCGAGCTTTTTCCGCCATTTAATGAGATCATGCCTGATCATCCACATTCTGCACCCTGTCTTTGCTTTCTCCCCATATGCCTTGAGCCCTTTAGCCTTAAGAAATACATCTAACTCCTTCTGGAATATATTTAATGAATTGGCATCAACTGCATTGTGTGGTAGAGAATTCCACAGGTTCACCACTCTCTGGATGACGAAATTCCTCCTCATCTCAGTCCTAAATGGCTTACCCCTTATCCTTAGACTGTGACCCCTGGTTCTGGACTCCCCCGCCATTGGGAACATCCTTCCTGCATCTAGTCTGTCTAGTCCTGATACAATTTTATAAGCTTCAATGAGATTCCCTCTCATTCTTCTAAACTCTAGCGAATATAACCCTAATCAACCCAACCCCTCCTCATACGTCATTCCTGCCATCCCAGGTGTCAGTCTGGTGAATCTTCGCTGCACTCTCTCCATGGCAAGAACATCCTTCTTCAGATAAGGTGACCAAAACTGCACACATTACTCAAGGTGTGGTCTCACCAAGGCCTTGTTCAACTGCAGCAAGACATCCTTGCTCCTGTACTCGAATACTCTCGCTATGAAGGGCAGCATTCCATTTGCCTTCTTAACCGCCTGCTGCACCTGCATGCTTACCTTCAGCGACTGGTGCACAAGGACACCCAGGTCTCTTTGCACTTCCCCTTTTCCCACATCTATTGCCATTCAGATATTAATCTCTCTTCCTGTTTTTGCCACCTCGCATTTATCCACATTATACTGCATTTGTCATGCATCTGCCCAATCACCCAACCTGTCCAAATCATACTGGAGTTTCTCTGCATTCTCCTCACAGCACACACGCCCACCCAGCTTTGTGTCGTCTGCAAACTTGAAGATATTACATCTAGTTCCCTCATCTAGGTCATTTATATATATTGTGAATAGCTGGGGTCCTAGCACCGATCCCTATGGAACCCCACTAGTCACTGCCTTGCAATCAGAAAAAGACCCATTTAGTCCAACTCTTTGCTTCCTGTCTGCCAACCAGTTCTCCATCCAAGACAGTGCCTTACTTCCAATACGGTGTGCTTTAACTTTGCGCGTAAATCTCTTATGTGGGACCTTATTCAAAGCCTTCTGAAAGTCCAAATACACCACATCTACTGGTTCTCCCTTATCTATTCTACGAGTTACATCCTCAAAAAATTCCAGTACCTTAGTCAAGCATGATTTACCTTTTGTAAATCCATGTTGACGTTGTCCGATCCTGTCACTGTTTTCCAAGTGCTCTGCTATTACATCTTTTATAATGGACTCTAGCATTTTCCCCACGACCGATGTTAGACTTACCAGTCTGTAATTCCCCGTTTTCACTCTACCTCCTTTTTTAAGTAGTGGTGTTACATTAGCTATCCTCCAATCCATGGGAACTGTTCCAGAATCTATAGAATTTGGGAAGATGACCAGCAATGCATCTACTATTTCTAGGGCTACTTCCTTAAGTATCCTAGGTTGTAGATTATTCAGGCCTGGGGATTTACCGGGCTTCCATCCCATCAATTTCCCTAACACCATTTCCCTACAAATACTTATTTAATTCAATTCCTCCCTGTCAGTAGCCCCTTTGTTCCCCGACATCTCTGGGTGGTTAGTTGTGTCCTCCTTTGTGAAGACAGAACCACATTATGTATTTAATTGGTCCAACATTTCTTTGTTCCCCATTATAAATTCCCCTGATTCAGACTGCAAAGGACCTACGCTTGACTTCACCAATCTTTTTCTCTTCACATATCTATAGAAGCTGTTACAGTCAGTTTTTATGTTCCCTGAAAGCTTACTCTCATAATCAATTTTCCCCCTCTTAATCAATCCCTTTGTCCTCATTTGCTGAATCCTTAACTGCTCCCAATCCTCAGGTTTGCTGTTTTGTTCGGGACAAATTATATGTCCTCTCCTTGGATCCTATGCTACCCCTAATTTTCCTTGTTAGCCACGGTTGAATCCACTTTTTTGTTTTATTTTTATGCCAAACAGGGATGAACAAATTATAAAGTTCATCCATGCGATCTTTAAATGTTTGCCATTGCCTATCCACCATCAACGCTTTAAGTAACATTCCCCAATCAATCCTAGCCAACTCATGCCTCATAAAATCGTATTTTCCTTTATTTATATTCAGGACCCTAGGCTCTGAGTCAACTACTTCTGTGAGGGTGCCAGTCAGTTCCTTCTGTGGCCTCTAGATGGCACCTTCACTTGTTTTGACTCTAGCCCTTTGTTAATTGTTCCTTAGCTTCCTGTGTTAATTCTTAACGGCCTGTTAGCTGTTCATGGGTTGCACCTGGTTTTCTTGTGTATATAAGTTCTATGGTTGTTTCACTCTGTGCTCAGTCCTCACTAGGGACTAGCCATTGCTCTGTGGCTCCTGACTTTAACTAGTTGGGTGCCATGGTTCTCTCGAGCTTTGTGTTTAGGATGTATTCTCGAGCTTTGTGTTTAGGATGTATTCTCGAGCTTTGTGTTTAGGATGTATTCTCGAGCTTTGGGTTTAAGATGTATTCTTGAGTTTTGTATTTAAGATGTAACTAACTTTGTGTTCTTGTTGTTCGTAGTCTTGATAAGGTCTGGACTGGCGTGTTGCCATGCTGGCGCTTGTCTTGAGCTCTTGAGAAGCCTGTTACCCGGCAGCAGCCCCTCGTGATAGCTTGTCTCGAGTCTCGTCTCGGCAAAGCTGGTTGTGCCTGTGGTAAGCTTATCCCAGCTCAGTTTGGACAAGTATGATGCCTCATGGAAGCTGTCCTGAGTTCTTATTCTTGACTAGTCGTTTTGTAACTTGTCTCGAGTTCTATGTATATTGTTCTTCTCTCTAGTTCTATGTATGATGTGGTGTTCCTATCTCGAGTTCTATGTATATTGTTGTGTTCCTGGTATGAACCTAGTTATGTGTGAATCTAGTTAAGTAATGAATAAAGTACGGTTCCTTAAGATTGTATACCTGCCTTTAGCCTGGTTTCTGCACTTGGGTCCAGAACCTACCTTACCCGGAGATCACGGCCTCATGGCTCCCCAAACCCTGACAACTTCACTCTCCATTTTAATGAAGAATTCTATCATATTATGATCGCTCCTCCCCAAGGGGTCTTGCACAACAAGATTGCTAATTAATCCTTTCTCATTGCATAATACCCAGTCTAAGATGGCCTGATCTCTAGTTGGTTCCTCGACATATTGGTCTAGGAAACCATCCCGTATGCACTCTAGGAATTCCTCCTCCACAGTATTGTTACTAATTTGGTTAGCCCAATCTATATGTAGAGTAAAGTCATCCATGATAACTGGTGCGCCCTTATTGCAAGCATCTCTAATTTCCCATTTAATGCCATCCCCAACCTCAGCATTACTGTTTGGAGGTCTGTATACAACTCCCACTAACTTTTTCCACCCCTTGGTATTTCTCAACTCTGCCCATACAGATTCCACATCATCAGAGCTAATATCCTTCCTTACTATTGTTTTAATCTCCTCTTTAACCAGCAGTGCTACCCCACCTCATTTTCCTTTTTCCCTTTACTTCCTGAATATTGAATACCCCTGGATGTTGAATTCCCAGACTTGGTCATCCTGGAGCCATGTCTCTGTAATAACAATTATATCTTATCCATTTACATCTATTTGTGCAGCTAATTCATCCATCATATTATGCATGCTCTCTGCATTAAGACACAAAGCCTTCAGGCTTGATGTTGTCCTTTTAGAATTATTATGCACTGTGGCCCTGTTTGATTTACACCCTTGATTCCTCTGCCTTCCACTTTTGCTTTTCTCCTTCCTGTCTTTTGATTCTATCCTTGCCTCCCTTTCCTCTGTCTCCCTGCACAGGTTCCCAACCCCCTGCCATTTTAGTTTAAACCCTCCCCAACAGCACTAGCAAACAATCCCCCTAGGACATCGGTTCTGGTCCCGCCCAGGTGCAAACCGTCCAGTAGGTACTGGTCTCACCTCCCCCAGAATTGGTTCCAATGTCCCAGGAATTTGAATCACTCCCCCTTGCACCATTCCTCTAGTCACGTATTCATCTGAAATATCATTCTGTTTCTACTCTGACTAGCACGTGGCACTGGTAGTAATCCGGAGATTACTATCTTTGAGGTCCTATTTTTAAATTTACCTCCTAACACCCAAGCGTCAGCTTTTAGGACCTCCTCCCGTTTTTAACCTACATCGTTGGTACCTATATGCACCACGACAACTGCCTGTTCACTCTCCCCCTCCAGAATGCCCTGCAGCCGCTCTGAGACATCCTTGACCCTTGCACCAGGGAGGCAACATACCATCCTGGAGTCTCGTTTGCGGCAACTGAAACGCCTATCTATTCCCTTTACAATAGAATCCCCTATCACTATAGCTCTCCCGCTTTTTTTCCTCCCGTCCTGTGCAGCAGGACCACCCATGGTGCCAGGAATTTGGCTGCTGCTGCCTTCCCCCGATAAGACAACCCCCTCAACAATAGCCAAAGTGGTATATCTGTTTGAAAGTGGGATGGCCACAGGGGACCCCTGCACTACCTGCCTGCACCTACTACTCTGCCTGGTGGTCACCCATTCCCTTAATGCCTGTACAGCCTTTACCTGCGGTGTGACCAACACACTAAACGTATTATCCATGACATGCTCAGCATCGTGAATGCTCCAGTATGTATCCATTCGCAGATTCAGTGCTGCAATGCGGTCTGTCAGTAGCTGCAGCTGGACACACTTCCTGCACACATGGTCATCAGGGACACAGGAAGTGTCCCTGATTTCCCACATAGTGCAGGAGGCGCATGCCATGAGGCCGAGCTGTGCTGCCATGAATTACCCTTTAATTAATTTATATTAAATTAAATCAATAACACTGATTACACTACAATTATTTGATACACTCAAGGGCCCTTGTTTACAGGCACACCCCGCTACACAACAGAGACCCTAGAAACTATAAACCACAAAAAGTAAGTTTGGAAAAAAGCGTGAAAGTGAGAAATACTCACCTACCAACACTTACCTGCTTTCTGGTGACCTCTCACTTCGATTACGTTTTACTTCTCTCTCTCCTCTCGCTGACTCTGTGCCTCTCGCAGGTCCGCAGCTCAGCTCCAGTCCCAGGTCCCCTCTCCGCATTCTTTTTCACTCCTCTCACTGACTCTGTGCCTCTCGCAGGGCCGCCGCTCAGCTCCCTTTAAATAATTATAGCATTTTGCGGGTCTAAAAATTAACTTACCTTTTTTAAAAGTATTTTTAAATTATAAATCAGTGAAGAAAAATTATTTTTTTACCTCTTTAAATTCTGTTGCTGCTTTTCAGCAGGAGGGGTTGTGCAGAAAGTGGAACACTTCACCCGCAGAGGCCCTTCTCCCAGTGCCGGTTTTCAGCGAATGCTTAAAACATGCGAATATATCTAACTGTACATTATACCCAGTCTGCACTATTTACTGTCACAGAAATTATGGACTGCTTGCTGAGTCCAGTGAAACAGGCTTCAGAGTTTAACCGGTGTCCATCCAACTTCCTCTGTTTACCTCTATGGACTTTAGGGACAAGACTGAGTGAACTTTGGGTGTGGAAGAGAGTCATCCAATGGGAAAGGAGAGTTAAACCTGGGGCCTGAACATGGATCCTGGATTGTGCATCCGTGAAATGGGAATGAAGATACAGCTGTTGGAAGCTCATTATTTCCCACTGACACCGAGTGTGAATCCCAGGACTATCGGAGTTTACCTGGACTATGAGGGAGGATAGGTGTTCTCTTACAATGCTGATGATATGTCCAATCTCTACACTTTCACTGACACATTCACTTAGAAACTCTTTCCTTTTTTGTATCTTGGATTGTGCGATGAGGGTAAAATGTCTTCTCCCACTAAACTGCGTCATTTCCAACCGTAGGTTCCTAAACTGATGTGTCAGAGTCTGGAGAGAATGTGTCCACTGCTGGGCGAATATTGCACATCTCACACAGCCACTTCGAGACACAACAGGAAACAACACTGGGAAAGGGGCTTGGCAATAAATGGTGGGGTTAGAGTGTTGGTCTGGTGAATTGTAAGTGTTCCTTGTGCTGAGCTCTTGGGCTGTGATCACAGACTGGGACGTGTGTTACTGTGCAGGGCGAAGAGGTCCCAACGTGAGCTCCTGGCTGCTCGCACCAGCTGTCCAATCAGGAACTCTTCACTCCTGGTCATTCCACCGTGAGAGGCCCTGCTGCTCTTTGTGAATCCGGGGTCCATGTTACAAATTCCAGCAGAGTCGTTCACCGTCAGGAAACTGGAGTAACGGGATCCCGGCGTCACATTGCACTGTTTACACACACGCAGGGTCTGGCAGTAGTAAACATACTTAAAATATACAACAGTTTTATATGAAGCTACAAGGGGGTCGCTGAGTTACACCTTGTGGTTGTACTAAGAGAAGAACGGATCACCATAGGAACTTGCAATACCTGGCCACAGACCAGCTGAAATTCTACAGAACCTGGCCACAGACCAGCTGAAATTCTACAGAACCTGGCCACAGACCAGCTGAAAATCTACATAACCTGGCCACAGACCAGCTGAAGATCTACATAACCTGGCCACAGACCAGCTGAAATTCTACAGAACCTGGCCACAGACCAGCTGAAATTCTACAGAACCTGGCCACAGACCAGCTGAAATTCTACAGAACCTGGCCACAGACCAGCTGAAATTCTACAGAACCTGGCCACAGACCAGCTGAAGATCTACATAACCTGACCACAGACCAGCTGAAATTCTACATAACCTGGCCACAGACCAGCTGAAGATCTACAGAACCTGGCCACAGACCAGCTGAAGATCTACAGAACCTGGCCACAGACCAGCTGAAATTCTACAGAACCTGGCCACAGACCAGCTGAAATTCTACAGAACCTGGCCACAGACCAGCTGAAGATCTCCAGAACCTGGCTCCAGACCAGGTGCTACACCACAACCCGGGGGCACTAAGATATTTTGCGGGCCTCAGCAAGTCTGAGCCAACCATGATTAGATGTAACACTTTCGTTAAGGGATTAATCTGGGATAGGCCTTTGTTTTCAGATAAGGGAACCCAATTTGGGAGTTCTTACTGTTTTTATAACAATTCTAAATCCTGCATCAATTGTGGGTATTCTTTAATTCAAACGCGGTATTTTTGCTGCCATATAATAAATCCCTCTTTTGTTTATAAAGCCAAGGGTTATACCTCACGATTTTTATTAACTGAAAGAGCCACTAAGTTAAACTTAAAGGAGTAGAGTTTCTGCTTGTTTTATGAGGGCAATGCGGGTGAAATGAGCTGAACCAGTGCGAAAGCTCGTGGAAACTCAAGTGTGAGTTATGTCAGCATAAACCGACTTTCCCCGATCTTTAACGCTGGTTGAAAAGTCATTTTTCTGGAAGCCGGCCCCACCCACAAAGCTGGCCTCGCCCCCAGATGGAAATAATGAGCCAGGCGAGTTTCCCCCCATTGCCTCCCTTCCAGGAGAGTCATCTAATTGAGCTTTTCTCAGGCGCACAGGCACCAGTCGGCACGGTAGAAAAGTTTCTATCTTTAAAGGAAATTGATTTACTGAGAAACTGACCAGTGTACACCAATAAAACTACTCAATGGGTCAGTATCGGGTTCTTTTAAGTCATTTTCAGTGCATTAAAATTCAGAGCTGGGAGTGACTCACTAACAGCTCAAACTCAGTTCCCAGCTCCAACATTCATTTGTATTTCCCCCTGATTCCTTTGATTCAGGGGAGAGAGGCTCTTCCTGGTTTTGTCCTCAGCACCCAAGTGGCCCAAATTGGCACCAATCTCACTCTGGAGGGGCAACTTGGCCCAGTCGATGGCACTCTTGCCATTGAAGCAGACTTTGTTGCACATTATTTGTGTGGAGTTTGCACATTCTCCCCGTGTTTGCATGGGTTTCCTCCGGGTGCTCCGGTTTCCTCCCACAGTCCAAAGATGTGCAGGTTAGGATGATTGGCTATGATAAATTGACCCTTAGTGTTAGGGGGATTAAATACGTGGGGTTATGGGGATAGGGTGGGATATGTGTTGGTGTAGGGGTTACGGGGATCGGGTGGGATATGTGTCGGTGCAGGCTCGATGGGCCGAAATGGCCTCTATCTGCACTGTGGGGTTTCTGTGATTTCTGTGATTATTCCTGGGCTGGTGCGTATCTCAAGCGGATTACCAGTCCAGGAGGGTATTGGAATTGCGATTGGTCTCTGGTGCCATCCTAAATTCTTTCACACGGTCGTGAAAGGTGATACATAAATGCAAGTTATTTCATTCTTATATACATCTGCTTTATTGGCCATTGCCTGCAAACTGTTAGCTAATGTAATATCAATGTCAGAAGCTATTAGTGCAACACCTTGACTATTGGCACCGGCTTCCTCAACCTTTATATCTGCTTTTTCCAAACGTACTCCATTTATGTCCCCACTTTCCAGACCTTGCTTTGACATTGGAATTGCAACCACCAGCTGATCTCTCGTGGTTCACAGCTACCATGAGGCAAAGGCCATTTCATTTCCAGGGGGCTCCTGCTGCAAGTCATCAGCCACCCCACTCTGAACATACTGCCACTGAAGGAACATTACAGACAAGTGACATGATGGACATTAATTAATGAAGAGTGTAGTCGCGAAAGCTGGGCTCGGTGGAAGTAAAGAAATATATTTGTTTTACAAAAGTATTATGAATATTTGACATACTGGAGAGATGTATGTTAGACATCTTGGGGAGTTATGGGTTAAAGTCGAACTTCTTTGTATCTTGGAGCAACAGTTTTTTTAAAGATATACAGGATGGCTTTGAAGTATCATGAGAGGAATGCCTGGTGAAATGATGTGTGAGTGTATCCCTGAGTAACATAAATCATCTGGGCATGATTCCTGAAAGGATTTAAATTTGGTATCGATGAACATTCTATTGAAAGTCAGGAAAGTATAGATGGAAACATTGATTGATAGGCTTCTCTTGGAGATGTTTGCTTATTTGCCTATATTGAACAGTGAGAATAATGTATTTGATAGCCTGGCCACTCTCCAATATTGGGACCATGCAGGGGTGATGATTAAAGAACAACAATCTTTTGATAAGATCATTTAAAAGCCCAGGAATACCTTGTATCCGATGCCAAGTGTGGTATAATATTGGAATACCAGTGTGTGTGCAAATGTGATATGTTGTGCAGGAGGCAACTTGCAAGGGGTAATGCATGGTAAAGATGCACTGAAGAACGAGTCTCAGACATGCTCAGTTACTTGACAACAGTGAGACATGAAATAGTTAATGTATCCCAGGAATGTAAGATTTATTTTTAAAAAGGCATTAACTTAAGCTGCAAAGCACAACTATCATTTTAATGGAGCAACAAAACGTTAAACACAATGGTACCTATCAGAGGGATGGACAGTAAATTAAAGAAGGATATAGAATTTGAATTACTAAAATTTAGGGTTGAATTCCTTTGAAATGACAATTAAATTGGGATCACTGCAAGATAATGGGAAATAATACTTAACAGTATCCAGCTTGTAGGTATACCTGCTAAAAGGGGAGCTGGATGATCGTTTAAGTCCCTCATCTATATATATAAATCGGTGCATCTGTCTGTCTGTCATTCTGTCTGTCTGTCTGTCTGTCATTCTGTCTGTCATCGCCTGTGCGTCTGTCGGGCTATGCGCTCGAAAGTTACAGGGCGTACCTACGCGCGCGTTACCTCCAAAGAAAGCTTACGCTTCCGAGACGGTTTTAAGCGTATTTACGTTTCGGCCGGGCTAAAATTGCACCCGCGGTATCCCAAAAACCTTCAACGTTCCGCTCATTAGCATCTCATTATCCGCTCATTAGCGACAGAGTGACCTCGAGCTCGACCAATCGTACGCCGGGTTGCTGGCATGTGCCGCCGGGCCAATCGGTGCGTGTGTGGCCGGGCCTTATCGTTCTGAACCGAGGTGAGTCGCCGCCATCTTGATTCCAAACTTTTCCTTTCTTTATCCCGCTTTCTGCGTCTTAAAAAAAAACGTTGCTTTTAAAACACATATTGTTTTTTTAAAAAATGATTTAGAAAGTAATTAACTTATCTAATCTCATTAATTTTCCTACCTTTCCCCATTTTTCCAGGTAGGCCTCAAAGCCTCGGCTTCTCCTTCGCACCCACGCCCGAGCTAGGCACCTCCCGGCCCCACTCGAAGGCTGGAGGGCCGAGCCTCAGCCCAGCGCCGCTAGGGTGCGCGCGCAGCAGGAGCTGAGACGCGGCGTCTCTCTCTGGCTCGGCCGGGGGGCGGGGCTTGCTGAGCGTCAAGCGTCACCCTGGCAACCGGCCCCCCGGCCGTCTCGCACAGCCGCAATCGGCGGTCTTCACCTCGGGGGTGGGGGCGCGACTCGGGGGGGGGGCGCGACTCGGGGGGGGGTGCGACCCGGGGGGGGTGCGACCCTCGGGGGGGGGCCGCGACACTCGGGGGGGGCCGCGACCCTCGGGAGGGGGCCGCGCCCCTCGGGGGGGGCCGTGACCCTCGGGGGGGTGGTCCGCGCGCGCAGCAGGAGCAGCTGAGACGCGCGTCTCTCTCTCTGGCTCGGCCGGGGGTCGGGGCTTGGTCAGCGTCATGGTTACCCTGGCAACCGGGCCCGCCGGCCGAGCCAGAGTGAGACGCCGCGTCTCAGCTCCTGCTGCATGCGCAATCGGCGGTCTTCACCTCGCGGGGGGGGTGGCGCAACCCTCGGTGGGGGCGTGACCCTCGGGGGGGGCGCGACCCTCGGGGGGGCCGCGACTCACGGGGGGGGGCCGCGACCCTCGGGGGGGCCCCCTCCCCCCGCCCTCCCTTCCCCCCCTATTCCCCCCCGCCCTCCCCCCTCCCTTCCCCCCTCCCTTCCCCCCGCCCTCCCTTCCCCCCTCCCTTCCATCTCCACCCTCCCTTCCCCCCTGCCCTCCCTTCCACCACCCGCCCTCCCTTCCCCCCTCCCTTCACCCCCCGCCCTCTCCCCCGCCCTCCCCCCGCCCTCCCTTCCCCGCCCTCCCCTCTAGTCCCCTCCCCCACCCCCCTCCCCTCCCTCCCCTCCCATCCCCCCTCCCCCCTCCCCTCTCCCCCCTCCCGTCCCCCTCCTCCTCCCCCTCCCCCCCTCCCCTCCCCTCCCCAACTCCCCTCCCCTCCCCCTCCCCTCCCCTCCCCCTCCCCCCTCCCCTCCCCTCCCCTCCCCCTCCCCCCTCCCTTCCCCTCCCTCTCTTTCCCCCAGTCGCTCTCTCTCTTCCCCCCAGTCGCTCTCTCTCTTCCCCCCAGTCGCTCTCTCTCTTCCCCCCAGTCGCTCTCTCTCTCTCTTCCAACAACAACATGCCCTCGAAAATGCCTCGGCACCGCCGGGCACTTCAGCTAGTCTATATATATAAATAAATCGGTACTTCTGTCTGTCTGTCTGTCATTCTGTCTGTCATTCTGTCTGTCATCGCCTGTGCATCTGTCGGGCTATGCGCTCGAAAGTTACAGGGCGTACCTACGCGCGCGTTACCTCCAAAGAAAGCTTACGCTTCCAAGACGGTTTTAAGCGTATTTACGCTTCGGCCGGGCTAAAATCGCACCCGCGGTATCCCAATAACCTTCAACGTTCCGCTCATTAGCATCTCATTATCCGCTCATTAGCGACAGAGTGACCTCGAGCTCGACCAATCATACGCCGGGTTGCTGGCATGTGCCGCCGGGCCAATCGGTGCATGTGCGGCTGGGCCTTATCGTTCTGAACTGAGGTGAGTCGCCGCCATCTTGATTCCAAACTTTTCCTTTCTTTTTCCCGCTTTCTGCATCTTAAAAAAAAACGTTGCTTTTAAAAAACATATTTAAAAAAAAAAAATGATTTAGAAAGTAATTAACTTATCTAATCTCATTAATTTTCCTACCTTTCCCCGTTTTTCCAGGTAGGCCTAGAAGCCTCGGCGTCTCCTCCGCACCCACGCCCAAGCTAGGCACCTCCCGGCCCCACTCGAAGGTTGGAGGGCCGAGCCTCAGCCCAGCGCCGCTAGGGTGCTCATGCAGCAGGAGCTGAGACGCGGCATCTCTCTCTGGCTCGGCCGGGGGGCGGGGCTTGCTGAGCATCAAGCGTCACCCTGGCAACCGGCCCCCCGGCCATCTCGCACAGCCGCAATTGGCGGTCTTCACCTCGGGGGGGGGAGCCGCGACCCTCGGGGGGAGGCCGCGACCCTAGGGGGGGGGCGCGACCCTCGGGGGGGGCCGCGACCCTCGGGGGGGGGCCGCCAAGTGTCACCTTGGCAACCGGCCCCCCGGCCGTCTCGCACAGCCGCAATCGTCGGTCTCACCTCGGGGGGGGCGGGCACGACCCTCGGGGGGGGGGCCGCGACCCTCGGGGCGGGCCGCGACCCTCGGGGGGGGGCCGCAACCCTCGGGGGGGCCGCGACCCTCGGGAGGGGCTGCGAACCTCAGGGGTGGGGGGGCCCGCGCGCGCAGCAGGAGCAGCTGAGACGCGGCGTCTCTCTCTCTGGCTCGGCCGGGGGGCGGGGCTTAGTCAGCGTCACGGTTACCCTGGCAACCTGGCCCGCCGGCGGAGCCAGAGAGAGACGCCGCGTCTCAGCTACTGCTGTGCGCGCAATCGGCGGTCTTCACCTCGGGGGGGCCGCGACCCTCGGGGGGGCGCGACCCTCGGGTGGGGCGCGACCCTCGGGGGGTGGGGGCGCGACCCTCGGGGGGGGGGCCGCGACCCTTGGGGGGGCCCCCCGCCCTCCCTTCCCCCCCGCCCCCGCCTCCCCCCCCGCCCTCCCTTCCCCCCTTTTTCCCCCCCCGCCCTCCCTTCCCCCCCTCCATTCCCCCACCTGACCTCCCTACCCCCGCCCTCCCCCCTCCCCTCCCCCCCGCCCTCCCTTCCCTGCCCTCCCCTCCCCCCTCACCCTCCCCCTCCCCTCCCCCTCTCCCCTCCCCCCTCCTCCCCCTCCCCTCACCCCCTCCCTCCCCTCCCCTCCCCTCCCCCTCCCTCCCCTCCCCTCCCCCCTCCCCCACCCCTCCCCCCTCCCCTCCCCCCTCCCCTCCCCTCCCCCCTCCCTCCCCTCCCCTCCCCCTCCCCTCCCCCCCTCCCCTCCCCCTCCCCTCCCCCCTCCCCTCCCCCTCCCCTCCCCTCCCCCCCTCCCCTCCCCCCTTCCACTCCCCTCCCCCTCCCAGTCGCTCTCTCTCTTCCCCCCAGTCGCTCTCTCTCTTCCCCCCAGTCGCTCTCTCTCTCTCTCTTCCAACAACAACATGCCCTCGAAAAAGCCTCAGCACCGCCGGGCACTTCAGCTAGTCTATATATATAAAAGGATACTTCTGTCTGTCATTCCGTCTGTCTGTCTGTCTTGAATAAACTCGAAAGTTATAGAGCGTACCTACACGTGCGTTACGTCGAAAGAAAGCTGCCGATTCCAGAACCGTCATAAGCATATGTACTTTTCGGTCGGACTAAAATTGTTCGCGTGTTATGCAAAAAACCTTCAAAATTAAACTCATTATCTACTAATAGCATTGATTGACTGACGTCAGGGTCGACCAATCCTGTGCCGTCACGATTGACCAATCCTACAGTTCAGTTGCCTGATGGTCGGCCAATCACTGCATCTGTGGGTGGGACTAATGCTTTTCAACTCAGGCATCGGGCAGCCATTGCTTCACTACTTCCAGCTCAAAATCTGCTAATCCAGCTTCGAAAAAGTTAGTATCTCTTTTAAAAATAACATAACATTTAGCAAAAACGTTTTATAAGTACTTTCACTTTCATCTTTGAAGCTATTAAAAGGTAGAAATGTTACCCAGCAGCAGATTCACACAGGGACAGACAGACAGGCCCCAAAGCCTGGGACTCGATTTAAACCACTCAGCCCAAAACAGCCCTGGCAAAGCCGGGCTCCCCCAGCTAGTTTCTTCATATTACGGTATGCTCTAGTGTACTGCACTATCTATTATGTTTGTCTTTGCCTGTATCATGATGTGAAATGTTAACTGAATGAAACTTCCTCTGGACGAGCAAAGAGCTTGAGATAGATATGTGATTCTAATAATATTAAAGCCTTAAATATGCCCACGAGGGATCGCCGGGGCAGTTGGAGGTGAAGTTTGAGAAGTAGTAAAGGTAACAATTATCTTGGATCACTTCTGTAGTTTAAAAACCCGAACTTAAATGACTGATGGTGTATATTAAATTGTGTCATTCTGGGGTTGAAAATGAGACATCTACCTTTGGAAATCATGAATCGTGGGTGACAGTTTAAAACATAGTTCACTCTGTGAACTAGCAGTATACAGTATAAGCAGTCAACCTCACTAGATGAGCATGCATTATCAGAAATATAAGTGGCAGAAACGTTAGACATCCTGGAGATTTGCATGTTGGATATTTTAGGGATTTAAGGGTAAATAGTCGAGCATCTTTGTAACTTGGAGCAACAGTTCTTCCAAGATAAACAGGATCGCTTTCAAGTATCGTGTGATGAATGCAGAGTTTCCCTTCTGCTGCATGAAGTGCTTGTGTTAGGTAATAAGTGACAGTAATGGGATGAGCCATGAGCGATTAAAGCGTAACTTTAGGGAGTAGGTTAATAAGCATAGGCAGAGGTATCCATTATCTCTAGTATAGAAAGGAAACAGTTAATAACGCTTGTTCTTCAGCAAGATTAAGGAAAGTTACGTCAGGAAGTCTTGTTTCAGGGATATAGCTTGTGAATGAGCAACTGCAACTGTTTAAATTAATAGACTGTGTAAGATTCGAAAATTTTCAGCAGAAATCAAGCAAGAAAACTGGATAAAATAAGACTGTTTATTGACCAAAGTAAGCTTGCACAGAAAAACCTTTGATAAAAGGGCATACAAAATGGCCGCCAGGCCCCGTGATCAGTTTCTGAACCAGTTTATTTCTGTTACTGCAAGCTAGACAGGCTTGTGGATTGAAGACAGTAAACCCGCGAAAGCCAGTATCTGGGAACCGAAACTCAGAGCAACAGCATATATATTCAATGGATTATAAGTACAGGATGGGGCCCATCAAGATATGGGCGGACAATGTAAAAACACTTATACCCATTTATTGTACAAAGGAAAAACCGTTTAGCAGCCATCAAGGAAAATGTCCGGACCGATCAATATGCGAACCGAGCCGCGGTGACAAAGCAAAGGACATTAACAGACATTATCGGCCAGGAAGGCCAGTTCAAGTTATCACCGGCTCCGTTACAAGACAAAGCGCCCCTGCAGAGATCTCTGCCCGCCAAAATTAATACAAAGACAGGACTATGATTTGGCGGGAGATAAGACTGTCCCAAAAGAGTATAACTATGGATTGAAAGTCCATCTAAGTTACTTCTTCACTGCTACGGCTTCTTGTTGGGCGACTTCAGGCTTCCATTTCTTCAAGAACTTTCTTCTACGAGGAACGAACGAAGGGCGGACGGTGCCCGGATCGGCGCCTCTTCCACTTCGGCAGATCGATGAAAACGTTTTCGTCTTTTTAAAGATGGACGGTTTCGGAAAAAGGACAACGTGGCCGGTGTTCAGCCAAACAAGGCTCGGCCACGACGAGAAGACGACAAGGGTGGCCCGGGTACTGGGGTCGGGAGATCATCGACGACCCAGGCCGACGGAGAAGAAACCCTCTGGAGAACCGGCGATCGATGCCACAAGATTCTCCCATGTGCATAACCTGCATCTAGGTCTACTCCACGAACAAAAACCCACGACAGGCCTAGTGGATCTCCACCTTGACGAGCGCTCATCGAGGCTGGGTCTACCCCACCGCCTCGAGGGAGGAGAGAATATCGACTGCGCCAGAAGCTTCCAATCCACGTGATGACGGGAAGCGGTGTCAAAATGCTGCGAACCCCTTTTCGCGATTTCGAGAGTGGTGAGCATGATCCCAAGTTCCCCAGGTCGAAACTTAGTTTAGGTATAGGGGAGGGAGTTAAGGGAAATCGTAATGTGTTTCCCCTTTTTCGATGTGCCGTGTGTTCCCCATTTCCATAGAGTCAAGTTCATAAATTTGTGCATGATTGTAGTTACTTTAATCTGTGCCTATGACATGTATTTTGTAATGCTTCCAACTGTTCAAAAATAAAAGCATCCATTTCGTGCTATTCAGCCTGGTCTATTGGGTCCTCTTCTCTGCATTACTGTTCTCTGCATCTAAGTCCAAGGTCTAGAACCGTAGGGGGGGGGTGGGTCGAACCACTCAAGGGTAATTCTTGCACGAAGCCTGGCAGGGGGCCAGAACGGGCAAGAGAGCAGGAAAAAAAAACCTACAGAAATGGCGACCGCGGCAGGACCTTGGCAGCAGGAAAGTAGTGTGTTAGATCAAGATCTGAATAAACGAAATGTGATGGATGAAAGAATAGCAGATTATGTTTTCGGAAAAGTCAACCTCACAAAACAATGGATATCTGATCTATTAAGGGATAGGCGCCCGCTAGATGCAGCCATCAGGTGGACAGCGGGTAAAGAGCATAAGAAATCTGTAGAAAAGGCGGTCTGGCTGATGTGCTACAAGAAGCAAGTCCAGCTTTTGGACCAGGTAGTTGCAGCACAGACAGTCCAGATCATCGGCTTGCTTAAAGACGTAGAGGAAAAGGTTGCGGGAGGTCAAAAACTGATTGAATCGCTTGACGCGCTGAATCAGGAACGCCGCTCTGTAATTCGCTGCCACGAAACCCGGGTAGAATATTTAAAATGTCAGGTCGTTGAGGCCAAGGCCAGTGAAGGTAGAATGAGAGAGAGGTGTTTCCGTCTAGCCAAACAAGTAGATGCCCAAGAGGAAAAGCTCCTGGGAGCCAGGGCAGCATATAAGATGGCCATGGAGGATAGATCTGAGAACACCGACCACAGCGCTTGCCGCCGGGAGCTAGAGGACCTGAGAAAGGCCCTAGCGAAGGCAAACGGGTTGGTGTGTCTCATAAATCCACCAGCGAGTCAGCTGTTGCTAGCCAAGGAATCCAAAAGACCGATTCCACAAGAGGCAGTTGGGGTACCAACCCCCGAACCCTCTGCGCCTCCTGCCTATGAGGAGTCTTGGACTCCGGGACAGGAGACGGAGGCGGTAGAGAAAGAGAGCCCTGAGGTAGAGCAACCCCAGACAGTAGAGTCGGGGCCAGCGCCGTTGTGTCCAACGAGACACCGGAGGCTCGGTCCAAATGAAGAAAATGGCGATGACGGACCCCTTGAGAGTCAGATCATAATGCCTCATAGCGCACGACAGCTAAGAGAGATGATAAGTCACATCCCAAAACTCTCCGAGTCAGGAGATCCCTCCGTGCATTTCAGGGACGTGGAGCAGACCGCAGCAGTCAATGACTGCGACGGGGTTGAACAGTCTAAAATGCTGCAGTTCTCCCTGGACAGTTCGCTCCTCCAGTGTCTCCCTGACGAGAGCAAGAGAGGGCACAGGGACTATGAATTGCTACGGGATGAGATTCTGGAGATCATGGGAGAGGGGGACGGAACTCCGTTCCTCCGTTTAGAAAAGACAGTGCAGCTAGAGGGAGAACCCCCACGGGTTTTCGCCGACAGGTTGTGGCCAGTGTATCGGCGCAGCTGCCCGGGCGGGCCGGCCCGGGCCGGGCTGGATGGCGAACAAAGGGCTCACTGGCTTCGGTGCCTGGTAGCAGGTTGCCTGCCAGTAGTGAAGGAACAGGCCAAAGCATGGTTTGACCCCACTAACGCCCGCTCCACGGAGGACGTAGTACTAGATCAGCTCACGATCAGTTATAGAAACAACAAGGGCAAGAAAACGCCTGTTGTGAAAGGAAAGGTGCATGAGGTGAGACCCGCAGCCTCTGCTAAAAAGGAATGGCGTCAGGAGGGAAATCGCGCTCCTCAAGCCAATAGCAGTTGTTACGGGTGTGGGAAGGAGGGTCATTGGTGCAAGGACTGTAGGAATCCTTGGAAGGATAAGAGGGAGAGAGCGTTCGCCGCAGCCCAAGATCAAGCCCAAGCCCGAGTCGCCAACGGCCCGAGAGTTTACCCAACACCAGCACAACCACAAGTGCAGGCCGCTGCCCCAACACCAGTCCAGAACCCAACCGTAGCCTCTGCCCCGAATAAAGGGGGTGGTGCGGTTGTGGACCCCGCTGCGATCGAGTCAGTCTTGGAGACTATGCAGTCTCTGATGACCTGGCAGGGGAAGGTAGCGGTTGCTAACAGCCCTATCGCCCCCGAGACCCCAGCCGAAACACCTAAATGACCGATGCCCGCGCAGCCCGTCTACTTGTGTCCGCTCCGCTATGACGCTTGGAGAAGACCTGTGGTGGAGATGGAGGTGGAGAAACAAAGGGGTAGTTACCTGTTGGATACGGGAGCTTCGTGTACCGTGATCCACACGGACAAACCTTTTGCCTCACCTCTGTCCGCCCAGGCTCCATATTTAGTAGCGGGTTTCACAGGTAGAGAACAGGCTGGTGCGTACTCCCTCCCGCTCTCCATTCAGTTGGGAGCGCTCCACACCACATGGACGTGCATCCTATTGAAGTGGAATGAGGGGGGGGGGAAAGGCATCCTCGGGGCTGATTTCTTGGTGGAACATGGGATCCTCGTGGACCTGAGAAATCACTGTCTCTGGGGAGCCGAGGGCGGCTTAGGTAAGGTAGTCGTAATCCCGGGGAAGGAAGAAAAGGGGGCCCTGTGCACTATGAAGCCGTCAGGAGGTTACGATCTCGAGCTCATGGTAACAAACGTCCCAACGGACTTGCAGGCGCGTGTGTCAGAAAATTTGACCGCGGTCGCCACCCACAAGCACGACTGTGGGAGAGTCACTGGGTTTGAAGTCAGCGTAGACGGGGACCCCATGATCCGACCCCAAAAGCAGTATAATTTCCCCAAGGAGGCAGAACCCGACATGGAGACAGCAATATCTTCATTGGTACAGCAGGGCGTGTTGAGGACGATAGCCACCCACGTGAACTCCCCATTATGGCCGGTAAAGAAACCGGACAATTCGTGGAGAGCCACGGTGGACTACAGAGTCCTCAATAGTAATATCCCAGCCTGCGCGCCCACGGTAGCAGCAGTTGCAGACTTAATAGGGAGTATTCCAGCATCGGCGACCACATTCACGGTGCTGGACATCTCGAACGGTTTTTGGTCCATTCCGCTGCGGCGGGAGGACCAGTACAAGTTTGCCTTTACTTTCAAAGGGCAACAGTACACTTGGAACTGCTTACCACAGGGTTTTCACAACAGCCCCAGCATGTTCCATCAGTGCATGGCGGGGAGTTTGAAAGAATTCAGCCAGCCCAACCAGATAGTGCAGTATGTGGACGACTTACTCCTGTTCACAGATACAAGGGAGCAGCACGGCCCACTGTTAGCCGAATTGTTGGAACTGTTAGAAAGGAAGGGTTTCAAAGTAAACCCAAAGAAAGCCCAGATCGGCCAGCAGGAAGTTAAATTCCTGGGTCTGGCCATCCGCGCTGGGGAAAGAGCCATAGATAAGGCCAGACGGGAATCTATACAAGATCTGCCGATTCCCAACACAGTAACGGGTGTAAGGTCCTTTTTGGGATTGACCGGGTACTGCAGAGATTTCATCGAGGACTATGCTGCCACAGCGGCCCCGCTACTTCGACTCTTACAAAAGGGAGTTGAGTGGTCTTGGGACGAGGGGTGCCAGGCAGCATTCGAGAAGTTGAAAAGAGATCTGCAGACCGCGCCAGCCCTAGGGGCCATAGATGGGGGAGAGGAGTTCTTTCTGGAGGTAGCCGCTAGTGGGGACAGCCTGAGTGCAGTGCTGCTCCAAGAGCGGCACGGCAAGCTAAGACCAGTAGTTTATTCCTCCAGGGTGCTCACGGATGTGGAGAGGAGTTTCTCCAATTGCGAACGGCATCTCCTGGCCACGCATTGGGCTGTGAACAGATCAGTGATCTTCACAGGGACCTCTCCCATTACGCTCCTCACCCATCACACCCCCACGAAGATGCTTCTGGACGGGAGGATTAAGGATGGGACCGTAAGCAGCGCTCGGATTGCGCGCTGGACCCTCCTCCTTTCCCAGATGGATCTCAAAGTTAAAGGCCTCTGCGCGCCAAGGCTCGCAGCCAATATGGCATATCCCGGGACAGCCCATCAATGTTCCGTAGAAGGGGTATGGGAAGTTAACATAGGTTTACGGGCCGGGATACATCCCACAGGCCGCGAGATCTACGTAGACGGTTCTAGCACTGTAGCTGACGGCAAGCGACTCACAGGGTGTGGAGTTTATGACCCTGCGGCAAACATTGCCCTGGCAATTAAGCTCCCCAGCACTATGAGCGCGCAGCAGGCTGAGCTGTCCGCGGTGGCGTACGTGGTTACCCACCCCGAGATTTTCCCAACCCCATACACGATTTGCTCAGACAGCATGTTCACGTGCAATTCGTGTACAGAGTACCTCGCCATCTGGTCCCGACGCGGGTACACCTCCGCGGACGGGCGGCCTTTAACAGTTAAGCCCTTGCTGGAGAAGATCCTAGCAGCTGTGGGGGAGAAAGGAGAGGTGTTCATCCATAAGGTGAAGGCTCACTCCACTACAGAACCCTGCAGTCAGGGCAACCAGCAGGCGGATGCGCTAGCCAGGGAGGGTGCCCGCAACGGCATTCTCTGGGACCCATACGAACCCGGACCCGTGGCGGCGATCCAAGGCAGGGAGGGAATTCCCGGGAACACAGGGGTGACACCGCCCCCAGACCTAAAGACCGTCCAAACCCTGGATCCCGCCCTAAAAGCAGTCCTAAAAGCCATCACAGAGGGCAAACAGGTAGAAGGTCCGTACAGTACGGCAGCCCTCACAGTCAAAGAAGGTATGCTGTTCCGAGAGGAGCAGTGGGTTGTGCCGCAGCAGCACCGAAGGGAATTCCTGCAATTGGCCCATGAGGGTCCAGGAGCGGGACACCCCGGACCTGAGGTCACCTGGCAACGGGTGGAGCAGGCGGGATGGTGGCCGGGACTTCGGGACGATGTCCGTGAGTTCTGCGCAAGCTGTCTTGTGTGTGCTGCTAACAACCCAGACCCCCACAAAAGGAAGGTGCCCATGGGGCACATCAGGAGGGTAGAGGGACCATGGCAGTCAATTCAGGTCGACTACATAGGGCCCCTGCCCGCCGCCCAGGGAGGCTATAAGTACTGCCTTGTCCTGGTAGATGTGTTCACCAAATGGGTAGAAGCCTTCCCGTGCAGAACAGCTACGGCACTGGGTACTGCTAAGATCTTGATTCGGGAAGTGTTCTCACGGTGGGGACTCCCCCGTTTTGTAGAGTCCGACCAAGGGAGTCAGTTCACCGGTCAAGTAATGCAGAACGCCCTCATGCTCTTGGGCATTGAAGGAAAGTGGCACGTAGCATACAATCCCCAGTCATCCGGGATTGTTGAGCGTATGAATCGGACCCTCAAGGAAAAGCTGAGGAAAGAGACAATGGGCTCGCCCCAGAAATGGGCGGAGGTCCTGCCTTTAGTCCTCATGGGGATCCGAGCCAGCCAGTCCAAAAGCACGGGGTATTCCCCGCACGAGTTAATGACTGGAAGGATCATGCGAACACCCACCCATGTGCTAGCCCCGGTGCTCACTGAGGGCCAGCTCCGAGAGGTGAAACGGGACAAATTCGCCCAAACCCTCTTGGAGCGCCTGAGACAGATTTATGGACAGGCGGCTGGGAACATGGGAAGACAGCACCAGGGAAATAAACTGTTGTTGGAACCTCGGAAACAACAAGAGTGGTTAGTCGGAGACCAGGTCATGGTCCGAAACTACGCCAGGGTAGGGAGTTTTGAACCACTGTACATGGGGCCATACAGCATTGTAGACAAGGCCAGCCCCATGGTTTATGCAGTGAAGACGCCCCGATGTACCAAATGGTTTCACATCAACCAGTGTAAACTGTTTAAACCGGGTACACAAGGGCCACCAAAGGGGACCAGGTCTGAGAACAAAGATCCTCAGCCTGTAACAGAGTCACAGACCACACAGGCTGGAGCAGTAGCCTGTGTGAAGGGAGAGGCCATCCCATTGGAGTGGGAGGTCTCATCTTTTGAATGGGATTTAGGCAGGGGAGAGCCCGAACAGCTCAACCTCGCTTTAGACCCAATCACAGAGGAGGGAGAGTCAGAGGACGGCAGTCCCGCCCTCGACTCAAGCTTGGGGGAGGTAGGGAGTGGGGGCGGAGACTCGTTACCTGTAGGGACAGGTGAGGTGGAGTCAGAAGCCACAGATCCCGACCCCGGGGGGGCGGAGCCTAAGGGAGGGGAGCTGGAGCCGGCAGCTGTGGAGGAACCACAGGCTGTAACGGTAACAGTCCCAACCCCCGGTCCATCGGCCCCGGGAGCCCAACCCTAAGCAGCCCCTCGTAGGTTGGCTCGAGCGCCCCAGCCCAGAAAATTTTGGCCAGATTCTCCCCATCCTTCCCAACCACGGTTTAAAGCAGCCCCAGGAAGACATGATCCCCGTTCAGCAGCGACAGGCTGCGGGGGATCAAAGCCAAAGATCAATGCAGCCCCACCGCAGGGTGTGGCACACGACAGACCTCACAGGGATTCGGAAAGCCGCCCCACGGAGGGCGGCGCTGTACATAAGTTAAGTTAGGTAATTATGGTCATAGTTTAAGGAATGTAAAGTATATGGTGTTAAGAGTACAATTTTGAGGTCTGCCCGGTATGTGTGTTTGTTAGGGAGCGGGGTCCAGGAACCCGCGCGTCCAATTAATTTAGGCCAGCACCTATCGGGAGCCCGGCTACATCGTTTTGTTGGTTACAGAAACCTGGGATACGATGGAAAGGATTGTCGTCGCGTCCATGGCGATCGGGTGCGGGTGGGCCTACCGAGGCCGCACCAAGGACATCATCATTTTCGGGTGCTCCGGGGACACGGCCCCCATCGCAACGGATGGGACGGGGGAGCGAAAGGTAGAGGAAACCGCCACCTACTTCCACCAAGGGAGATGGCCAGGTTGGCTGGGAACGAATTCCACCGAATATTCCAGCAATTTCGGTTTTGCCTACCAAGAGACTTCATTAACGTGCCCTCGAGTGAGGATCCTAGCGCCCAGAGTCAGCGTTACCATGGGAAAGAGGATTTGTCTGGTGTGCAATGGGAACGTACCACCAAGGCGACGGTGGTGGTTACGAAAGCTGGGAAAGGACATGAGAAACTCTACGGTCGAGTGGGAGCGACTGGGTAATAACACCCATCGGACTATTACGGGAACTCACGGACAATTACGTGTGTGTTGGGACAAATGGTGGGAACCAGATGAGGGAATATATGTCTGTATGTGGGGTTCGAGACACGTCTGCCCCAAGGGCGTGTCCATCTTCTTCCAGAGGCAGTGGCAGGATGAAGGGAAGGGGATGAGATGGGATGTTAGCACTCGAGCGTGTGGAGCCCCATACTCCCCTATTCTGGTGAACGCCAATGAACTCATCACCCGCCCACGCAAGCCCCTGCCCACGCTTCCGGTAGCACTAGCCCAGAAAGGACAGTGCCCAACCACCACCAAGGGACCCGGGAACGGTTTAGTATTGGTACCCACCGGTCAGGTGCTGTACCAAGGGGTACACTACGCGGTGGCCTCAGTGATTTTAAATCTCACTGAGGTAAGATTGCCGGAGTGGTGTCCCAAAGAAACGGAACAATTATACCAGGTCCTGTTAACCCGTATGTTTAGACAATTTTACGAATTTGACTTTGCCGACATCGACAGAGACAAATTATACACCACACCGCCAGAAGTTTTGGATCGAGTCGGGAGGCAAAGAAGGGGTACTGTAAATGACATATTCACTGCTTTTAATACCGGGACATCTGTTGTCAACGCTCTAGATAACGTGGAGCTGCAGACACAGATCAACGGTTTAAAAGCCCAGTTAAGGAACATATTGACAGACGAAAACAAGGTAGTGGGTTCTGAGTTGCATGAGGACCAGGCCATGACACTACACTTTAAGGACATAATTGCTGAGCTGGAGAAACACGCGAGAATGGTAAATGCACTCATTAAGGAGGATCGGAATGCGTCCGATCAAGCTGCGCAAAACGAGGCCTGTGTGCTGTACGGGGCGTGATTATTGGGCGAGGGCCGCAGTAATCTTGAGGATTTAAAACAGGGTTTGGTCCCGTCCTGGATCAGCAACAAGCACTTGCAAGCGCTCCACCCTTTTGAGAATGCATTAAGCCCGTGCCAGCTCAGGCTAGCCGCAGAAGCATACCCAGTTCCAGCAGACTGCGGACATTCGAATCACACTATTATGGGAATAGTAGTAAGAATGCCGGTGTTGGGTCCCGCAGCAAAGCCCGCCCCGGTATACAGAGTAGAGAACATTGGAGTCATTCAGGGGGGCGCACACATTCGTTACGCAGTGGTCCCGCCTTACGCCATCAGATGGGAGCGTACGATGACAGGCACCGACCTCTCGGGATGTCGGAGCTGGGGAGCACACATCATCCTGTGTCCCCAGCACTTGAATGCCTTTTTGAAACCACAGTGCGGGTTCAGAACCACTAGCGCGAAGCCGGTGAATTGCACCATGGAGGCAATGGCAGAGGACCATGTGCCCCCACAGGTAGCATATATCGGGGGTGGGACATACTGCGTCACCACTGCAGCGCCTCAGTACCGATATGGACAACACGAGTGGTGTTCGGTCGGTGATAGCAGTTTCTGTTTCAAACCCAGGGCCGAGGTTCAAGTGGCACAACAACGAATTGTTCCCATTCCTGCGCCCTCCACCGTACACATCACTATCAAAGAGAATTTCACAGACTTACAACGATTTGTCGCGCATTTTGGTTATGTCATTCCCCCTCTTCCCGAACACCTCACCAAGATTTTAAAAGCCGTTATAATTTCGCAGAAACATTTCTACACACTGGAGCAGAAGACTTTAGAGATAGGAAAAGACATATTGGACATAACCATCCCACCATGGTGGGACTTGTTCACCAACATAGAAATCCCAGCCTGGATTAGAATAGCATCCCATATCCTCGTAGGATGTCAGGTTTTAATTGTGATATTTTTGCTCTTCGTGCATTGTAAGAGAGGCAAACGCCTCCAGAGGCACGAGAACGCGGGCGAATGGAAAGAACGCTATGTGCGAATGGGGGAAGAAGACACCCCACTTTAAGCTGCTAGTAGAAGATTAAGAGTCCATCCATTTTAAGATTTTTTTTTTTTGGTTTTTGTTTCTCTTTTGAACATCCGTGTTTTCTTTTGCGTTTGGTTTGGGTTATAAGGAATTAAGTATTGTTATGTTATTAGTCGTTATTAAGTTTTGATTAATAAAAGGTGTATGCAGATGGCACAAAAGGGTATCAACCCCTGCCCATCTGACAGGTGAAGGTGTTATAGTTTAAGATTTGCTGTCTATGATTCTAAATGTGCATGAGGTAATTTTCATTTTCTCCGGAAATGGGAACTGCATGTGCCGTGAGGGGCATAGATAGTTAAGTGCCAGGAATGTTTGGATGTGGGGAATCAGGGAAAATTTGCTCATCAAGGATTGATACTTTAAGCAAGCTATCAGTATCACGGGGGGCCTGTAAGATTTGAAAATTTTCAGCAGAAATCAAGCAAGAAAACTGGATAAAATAAGACTGTTTATTGACCAAAGTAAGCTTGCACAGAAAAACCTTTGATAAAAGGGCATACAAAATGGCCGCCAGGCCCCGTGATCAGTTTCTGAACCAGTTTATTTCTGTTACTGCAAGCTAGACAGGCTTGTGGATTGAAGACAGTAAACCCGCGAAAGCCAGTATCTGGGAACCGAAACTCAGAGCAACAGCATACATATTCAATGGATTATAAGTACAGGATGGGGCCCATCAAGATATGGGCGGACAATGTAAAAACACTTATACCCATTTATTGTACAAAGGAAAAACCGTTTAGCAGCCATCAAGGAAAATGTCCGGACCGATCAATATGCGAACCGAGCCGCGGTGACAATGCAAAGGACATTAACAGACATTATCGGCCAGGAAGGCCAGTTCAAGTTATCACCGGCTCCATTACAAGACAAAGCGCCCCTGCAGAGATCTCTGCCCGCCAAAATTAATACAAAGACAGGACTATGATTTAGCGGGAGATAAGACTGTCCCAAAAGAGTATAACTATGGATTGAAAGTCCATCTAAGTTACTTCTTCACTGCTACGGCTTCTTGTTGGGCGACTTCAGGCTTCCATTTCTTCAAGAACTTTCTTCTACGAGGAACGAACGAAGGGCGGACGGTGCCCGGATCGGCGCCTCTTCCACTTCGGCAGATCGATGAAAACGTTTTTGTCTTTTTAAAGACGGACGGTTTCGGAAAAAGGACAACGTGGCCGGTGTTCAGCCAAACAAGGCTCGGCCACGACGAGAAGACGACAAGGGTGGCCCGGGTACTGGGGTCGGGAGATCATCGACGACCCAGGCCGACGGAGAAGAAACCCTCTGGAGAACCGGCGATCGATGCCACAAGATTCTCCCATGTGCATAACCTGCATCTAGGTCTACTCCACGAACAAAAATCCACGACAGGCCTAGTGGATCTCCACCTTGACGAGCGCTCATCGAGGCTGGGTCTACCCCACCGCCTCGAGGGAGGAGAGAATATCGACTGCGCCAGAAGCTTCCAATCCACGTGACGACGGGAAGCGGTGTCAAAAGGCTGCGAACCCCTTTTCGCGATTTCGAGAGTGGTGAGCATGATCCCAAGTTCCCCAGGTCGAAACTTAGTTTAGGTATAGGGGAGGGAGTTAAGGGAAATCGTAATGTGTTTCCCCTTTTTCGATGTGCCGTGTGTTCCCCATTTCCATAGAGTCAAGTTCATAAATTTGTGCATGATTGTAGTTACTTTAATCTGTGCCTATGACATGTATTTTGTAATGCTTCCAACTGTTCAAAAATAAAAGCATCCATTTCGTGCTATTCAGCCTGGTCTATTGAGTCCTCTTCTCTGCATTACTGTTCTCTGCATCTAAGGCCAAGGTCTAGAACCATAGGGGGGGGTGGGTCGAACCACTCAAGGGTAATTCTTGCACGAAGCCTGGCAGGGGGCCAGAACGGGCAAGAGAGCAGGAAAAAAAACCCTACAACTGTCTTTAAAGCATTTAGGAATAGAAACATCATGAGGCCTAATCTATGACAGACACATGTGATGTAGGAAAAATATGGTGTATAAAGGAGCACGGTTTTCAGTAGTTCTTCGGAGTGCTCGAAAGATACAGAAACCGAAAAGCTGTTCTGTCTGTATACAGATAGGCCAATCGCTGTGCCATGTATCAATAAAGTCTGTTCCGTATACTCCACCATCAACTGTCTCTTGTTTATGCGAATCGTGTTGATGTGAATGATACAAGGACGGAAGTTGAATGTTAACGCTTACCACTGAAATTATTTGTTCTGACTGATTAGTGAGATTGGTCCAATGTCAGGGAGAAAAGACATGGGCCTAGAAATTCAGTATAGCCACTTTTGGGGCGGTAAAGTCGGGCGGTCGCTAAAGTTAGCGCCCGCCGGAAAGTGCAGGTCAGTTCGCCGAAATTCAGTAGATTTGGCCAAGAGTTTGGGCGAGCGCTGAAACTGACGTTGCACTCCTATCTTTAGGCGCTAAGCCGGCGTTGCGGACTGATAACGCCGAGGCCGGGCGCAGCGCAGGTGCGGTCATGTTTTGATTGACAGCAGACACCCTGACGCCGGCCAGCTCTTAAAGGGGGAAGGGTCGACTTGGTCTGCAGCCACGCCCTGGATAGTGGAGCCCTGCAGCTAGGCCTGAACACTGCTGGTGGACCCAAATAGCGCCTGAAGCCATGGAGAAGGCCCGTGAACGAGCGCAGCGCTTCTCCCAGCATGCTTTGAGGGTGCTGGTTAGGGGGTTGGAAAGGTACAAAGAGATCTTGTGCCCGGACTGTGGCAAGAAGGCTCCCAGGAGGCAGTACAGGAGAGCCTGGAGGAAAATCGCCCACAGGGTGTCAGTCAACAGCGATGTCCCCAGGACTGGTGACCAATGCCGCAAGAAGTACAACGACCTCACTCGGATGGTCAAGGTGAGTACCCTTTCCAGTGCCCTCCTCATCCTTGCATGTGCACCTCACATTATGGGCAAAGGGACCTCAAAGGCCTAATGGCCAGCCCTCCTCCCGCAGCTATGGCACTGGCATGATCCTCAATAGCACTTTCTGCACTTAACACACTGGCCAAGCTATTCGACCATGGGAGGCAGTGCACACAACAACAGGGCACCACACTGGCCAAGCTATTCCACCATGGGAGGCAGTGCACACAACAACAGGCCACCACAATGTACTTAGAGGCCGTCCTTTCTCTTGCAGGCCAAGGGCTCGGAATTTGAAGAGCCAGAATGTCACCGGGGGAGGCCGTGCCCAGTTCCAGGAGCTCAGTGAGCTGGAGGAGAGCGTGGCTCGACTCATGCGTGGCCGGGTGACTGGCCCTGTTGCCATTGGAGATGCCGACCCTGTGCTGCGACCCAATGGTAAGGACATGACCGTTTGGACCTCTCTCATTCCCCTAGCGCATCAGATCTACATCCTTTGCCACTGTCCGACCAATGCGCTGAATGCCACCACTCATGCCTCCCTCGCTGACGCCCTGTCCTCACTCTAAAGCTACTCTTGTGCCTTCCTGCTTTCAGCTGGTGAGGAGGAGGTCCTTGAAGCTGAGAGTGCCAGTCCCTCGGAAGAGGAGGACGACGAGGACCAACAGGAAGGCGGCACATCGGGCGAAGCCTCATCCGCGCCAGGGGATGGCAATGGAGGGGAGACGTCTTGCCTGGATGAGAGCCAGGGGGAAGTGCTGCAGGGGGGTGTAGCTCCTGGGCCCAGTGGCGTCCAGGCACGTGGGAAGGGTCGGGCAGAACGGCGGCCTTCTCGCCAGAGGGGGCAAGTGTTGCAGGGGAGGCCAGTTCCTGGGCCCAGTGGCGTCCAGGCACGTGGGAAGGGTCGGGCAGAACGGCGGCCTTCTCCCCAGAGGGAGAGTCCGGCCTCCAGTCCGGAGACGGTCCTCGCCCAGGAGGTGCGCCTCCTAGATGAAATGTCCGCGGATTCTGAGCGCCGCCACAAGGGGTTCATGGGGGTTGTGGGACAGTTGCCTCAGGCCATTGAGTCCCTGGCTCATAGTGTGGCCGCTTTCGGGGACTCACAGGCCAGGGGTGTCAAACAACTCGCGGCAGCACAGGCCAGGGGTGTCGACCAACTCGCGGCAGCACAGGACAGGGGTGTCCAGCAACTCGCGGCAGCACAGGACAGGGGTGTGCAGCAACTCCCGGCAGCGCAGGACGCGAGTCGCGAGTTCATGAGTGGTGCCGTGCAGACACTCACTGATCTGATGCGGGCACAGACCAGGGCAGTTCGGGCACTCACTTCTGCCACACTCGCTGTGTCGCGGAAGCATCGCCAAGGCACCCGCCGCCCTGCTGCAGCACAGTGGTCTGGCCTCCACCAGATTGCTGCGCTTGCTGCACTGCCAGCCCGGCCGAGTGCCAGTGTCTCTGGCGACCAGCGAGCGCCTGGCATCAGCCAGCTTGCCCCCATTGCTCCAGCCACCACTGCCACTCCCCCAGCCAAGGTGCGACGAGCTGCTGCAGAGACTGATGCTGCCCAGCCACAGCTGCAGCAGTCAGCAGCCGGCCCCTCCAGGGCCGGTCCTCGTCTAGGCCGACCCCCAAGGGCATCTGCCGTCACGCATTCTGCCCCTCAGGAGCCTTCCCCCAGCCTTGCAACACCCACAGGGCCCAGGTTGAGGTGGAGCAACAGGTCGGGCAGGGGCTGCACAAGGCTGCACAAGGACTCGCCCTCTCGGCACACCCAGTAGAGTGTGTTGGCAACCGTTTTTTTTATATGGGGGTGTTTGTGTTGTGGGGGGAGCTTATTTTGGTAAGGCCGAGGATGAAGGCCAATTGGATGGGCAAGTTTTGTTATTCCTCCCCAGGTTGTGGGAGTGAGATATTTTTGTGACTGTTTTTTGGGGGGTCTTGTCTGTTTTTCTGTTTCATGTGGGAAGGGCCCTGAGTTTGTTAAATAAAGCTTTTTATTTATTCAGCTTGTCCAGGTGTCATGTTTCCAGTGGTTGTTGCGTTAAGCGGCTGAGGGCTTGCGGAGCGGCTGCATTCAGGTGCGTTCATTGCCACAATCCATTCCCTGACAGGGGGCCTAGAAGTGTCGTTCAATAAGCCGCCGGCGGACGGCCCTTGGACCTTGTGGCTCCCTCCTGGGCTGGTACTCCTCCTCCTCCTCCTCCTCCTCCTCATGGTCCTCCTGTGCATCCTCCTGAGGTGGTGGTGCTACGTCAGGTGGCAGTGCCTGAGTCCTGCGGATAGCCAGGTTGTGCAGCATGCAGCAAACGACGACGAACTGGGAGACTCTATCCGGCGAATACGGTAGAGATCCGCCGGAGCGATCCAGGCAGCGGAACCGTTGCTTGAGGACGCCAATCGTTTGCTCTATGATGTTCCTTGTGGCTTGATGGCTTTCGTTGTATGCCTCCTCCACAGGGGTCCTGGGCGCGCGGAGCGGGTTCATGAGCCATGTACACAAAGGGTAGCCCTTGTCCCCAATAAGCCATCCCCTTGGTGGAGGCTGTGCCTCGAACATGTCAGCCACAGTAGTCTGGCGCAGGATAAATGCATCGTGGCTGCTTCCTGGAAAGCAGGCATTGACAGCTAGGATGCGCTGCCTGTGGTCACACACCAGCTGTACATTGAGGGAATGGTAGCCCTTCCGGTTGCGGTAATTCTCGGCATTGTCGATAGGTGCCCGCATAGCCACATGCATGCAGTCAATGGCGCCCTGCACCATGGGGAAGTCCGCGATCCTGCCAAATCCGACAGCACACTGCTCCTGCCTCTCTAGGGTCATGGGGAAGGAGATGAATTGGTGTCTCCTCGCGAAAAGGGCATCGGTGACCTGCCGGATGCAGCGATGCGCGGCGAACTGGGATATGTTCGCTATGTCCCCAGCAGCGGCTTGGAAGGAGCCTCTTGCATAAAAGTTCAGAGCCACCGTAACCTTCACTTCCACCGAGAGAGACGTCCTGCACATCAGCTGTGGACGCAGATCTCTATGAAGCAGCTGGCAGATCTCTGCAACCACCTCCCTTCTGAAGCGCAGCCTCTTAACACAATGCGCGGCAGTCATGGTGAGATAGGACACCTGCTGCCGGTATTCCCTGAGTGGGTAAGGCCGACGTTGCCGACGCCTGATGACCACTCTGCGTCTAGGCATGGCTGGCCCTCTCACACAGCGTCTGCGAGCCCTTCGCACATAATGCTGGAACTGAGGTTTGGAACCCCATACAGCCCCCATAATAAACTTGCAAACAGTTAAATCACAATGATTCAAATTTCCAAGCTCTGGCCAGAAGCCAAAAATACCTCTCCTATGTTGTCCCAAATCAGTAAGCTCTGTTCCTTGGTCTCTGTCCAGAAATCCAAAGGACTGAAGTCATTGCAGCAAAATGGCTGGGCTTTATAGGTCAGTGTAAGTGCCCTTTAATTAGCGCTCCCCGAGGCCCACAGGGCCTCTGTTGCGTTCCACTTCACAGTTCTTAACAGCGCCACGCCCACATTGGCCGGGCGCCACTGAATTTCCAGTTTGGGGCGCACAAACAGCGTTGCAGGACGAAATGACGTCATAAGCTGCGCGCGCAGCTGAGCGGGCGCAAACACTTTGCGCTGGCGCTAAATGTCAACTGAAGTTGGGCGTAGGCACAGATCGTTCTGCGCCCGGGGCGCTAAGTTCCTAGCGCTGCAAATCTACCCCTCTTATGGCGTTTGCGGCTGGCGAACGCAACTGAATTTCTAGGCCATGGGCTTCCGACATGGTACTGGTGCTAAAGAGTCACCAGTGAGAATGTGATTTAGACCAAACTGTTGTCACGGGGGTCACTATAACTTTAGGACTGTTATTCATCATAGAAGCATAGAATCATAGAAATTTACAGCACAGCAGGCGGCCATTCGGCCGGGTGACAAAGAGCAATCCCCCCTAATCCCCAATGCATAGCGTTTGGAAATTATTCAGGTGAAGTTGTTCCTAATCAGCTGTTGTCGCCTCTGTGCATAACCAGGCTCCCAGGCTTGTTCGGCAAACTCCTACTACTACTCTGGCTCTGGGACATCAGTCTACACACCCTGATTTCTTGGGGGCATCATCTAGGACTACTTCGGAATCACTGGAGTGTTTACAGCATTGTGTAATATGCAACAGGTCTCTTTCCTGTAGCAGATTGTGATGACCGGTACCGCAGGCTAGCCAGGCATCTGAAAGTTGTGGTTACCTGTGGATTAGCAGAAGCAGGAATTCTCCTCTGAATTGCAAACCCGAGACTGAGCAAATAATTGTTTATGTTTATAATAGCAAAATACTGCGGATGCTGGAAATCATTGTTTATGTTTTGCTTGGCCAGCGACAGAGAAATAGCTTTCATAATTTAATCATTTGATGCGAATCTCAGTCTGTAAACTCACGTTAGTTAGCATCAATTACAGTAATTCAGTTCATGCTCCGGCTCCTGGAAATTCTCATCTTGACCTGGTTAACGATGATGAACCCTTTGCTTCTCTACAATGTAACCAACCTGCCTGGAAGCTGTTGTGCTGATTCTGTATTGGTGTTGCTGTGTCCAGCAGCCCAGGTTGTTTCCCCAGTAAGGGCTCCCCACAGGTGAAATTTTAGACCGTGGTCCTATAGTAGATTAAGCTGCAATGGCGCTGGCAGCTCCACTTCTTTCACATTCCTCTAAATCATGTATTCTATTCACATTTTGTCTCCAAATAAGTCACAATAGCCATCGAGAAACGGATCACCCTTCCCCAGAAGTGAACGAAGCCCTGTCGCACAAATCATCTGCTTAAGGCCTTTCACACTGATCAACAATTTCTGATCTGATGGGTTGATATGGGAATAGATTTTCAACTTCCTACCTGGAAGTAATATCTGGGCCTGCTGTTTATATTAATCGCCCAATACTCTTTGATGTGTTTTATGTCAGGACAGCACGTTGAGAATACAGGGCTGAACTTGGCCTTCGGCAGTAGAGCAAAATAGTTGATAATAAATTGCCAGCCTATTTTATATCCCACCTAATTTCCTTCCCCATTGAATTCAAAGGACAAGACAGGGTATTAAACGGGCGGCCAAGGTGTTATTGTCCATTTTGTGCTAATGTCAAATTGACAATCGGCTGGTTTCTACAACCGGTGGCCGATCCGCAATGGTAGTTTTCTATCGGGTTGGCAAGCTGAAATCTGCCCAGTGGTCCCTCCACTGGTCGCCTAACAACTTTTAGTACCAGGAGCTGTTTGCTTTGTGTTCCATCTGCTGAACTTATGAAAAGAGTAACCTTAGAATAGGTGTTTTCTGATCTGCTGAGCTGCAGTGTGGAGCTGATGGGTTGTCAACTAATCTGCTGGGTTACTGAAGTACCTGCTAGTGCCCGAACAGGAACTCTCCTCCTTTCTATTCCTCCTTTGCGACTCAGGCATTTTCAAATCCATCACTTGATCGAATTGTTCCTCGATTTTAACTCGCCCCATCTGGCAGAAACCAGGTGAGGTGATGGGGAGTTAAAATGGCGCTGCCCAAATGCCCATTCTCTTCCCAGCCTGGCTGACTGAAATTTTAAAGGTCCAGTTCAACAGGGTCCTCTTGGACTATGCAGCTCCGGTCCGGCGACCTGCTTTATTTACCTGATGCCTTAGCGGGGAACAGTTATGGCTTCCCCACTAGGCCAAACCTGTCGGGAACAGTAGTCAAGGCCAGAAGAGGCCCACAAAGTTATGTTAGTTTGTTAACAATTGGTTCCTCGTGGGTCAGAAAGAACAGGAGTTCTCCTCTGAGCACCAGAAGAAAGGCTTGGATTTCACCTGCCCTCCGCTTCCGCCTCCCCTTACAGCACTTTCGCTGCCTGGTTCCATCCATCCTCTTACCTTGTGCTGGGGCAGTTGCCCTAGGTCCTGATGGCCGCCTCCTTCAGCCCGATTTCGGGAAGTCCATGACTGACATGCTGATGAGGCATGGCAGTTACAATAGACCGTTTGCTGCCATTCCCCAAACAAACGTAATTGGCCTGCGAGTTAAAATCGGAGGGGTTGCAATTTTCCATTTCTGCTCTGACCCAACCATTACTTTCTCTATTTTGTATATCCTGGATGAACAATTAGAGACCGATTTTGAGAGTAACACTGGAGATCACGTGGGATGTTCAGTACATTCCTCTGAATTTGATCAAAAGGGAAAAATCCCATGTTTCATGTCAGGCTAAATCTAATGGTCAGATTTCAATTACAGGCTGAATAAGACATTTAGACCATAAGATACAGTAAGGTACAAAGTAAAGTAATTTAAAATTAAACAGTATGATAATTCAGAAGGGGTAACCCCACCCCACCCACTCCCATGAGGGATAATTTCTGACAGTTTGATAACGAACAGCAATTTTGGTTGAAAAGATTTATTTCGTAGACATTGACCATACGAGGTAGGTAGATATTAAATGTTTGATCATTGTACCGAGTTCAGATCAGACAGAACTGAACAAAAGTAAAGCCTGAGTCATGCTATGTGCAGTGGAATATTATCAAGATACAGTGTTTCCCTTGAATTTAACAAAGTGGAGGTCGATAGCCGGCAGGGCCTGAGATGTTTATATACACCGGCTCCTTCCACTAAAAGGTGTTTTACTTGTGCCGCAATCACACAGATTAAATCAACCGAATTTCAATAAATGTGTATTGACTTTACAAAACTGATGTTCGCTTCAGCACGCAACTAGTTTTCTATCTGCTTATTTTATTTCCAAACAAAGGCACGGACAGTTACAAAGAAAGTCCATGCAGGTTAGATATTTATTTTTCCACTGACTGCCAGGTCTGCAGAGTGAACGGCCCCACTGCCACGGGAATAATGGAATGCTGATATTAAAATCTCATGATTAAGGATGGCTAACCGTTTTAGAATATATGTGCAAAGGACATTCGTGTAGACAAACTACCCAGGTAGTAAAAGGTTAGTAAAAGGAAGGCTGTACCGATTAGGGGCAAAAAGGGGATCTTCTTCTGGAGGCAGAGGACATGGCTGAGGTAGTAAATGAGTAGTTTACAGCTGTCTTCAGTGAAGAAGAGGATGCCGCCAATGTCACAGTAAAAAAGAGGCAGTAGAGAAACTGGATCAGCTAAAAATAATGAGGAGGTAACTAAAAAACCGACAATGCTCGAATTACAAATTTTGTGCGGTCTGGACGGGATGTATCGTAGGTTGCTGAGGGAAGGAAGGGTGAAAATTGCGGAGGTTCTGGTATCTTCCAGTCATGCTTATATATGGGAGTGGTGCCAGAGGACTGGGAGATTGCAATGTTATTCCCCTGCTCAAAAAAGGGGAGCGGAATAAACCTCGCAACTACAAGCCAGTCAGCCTAACAACACAAAGTGGGGAAAATTTTAGAGGCAATAATGGCAGAAAATGATATTCTGTAATTGAAAAAATATGGATTATTAAATGAATGCCGCATGGATTTTTATAGGCAAATCGTGTTTTTTATATATTCTTTCATGAGATCTGGCCATCGTTGGCATTGGCAACATTTATTGCTCATCCCTAATTACCCTTGAGAAGGTGGTGGAGAGCTGCTTTCTTGAACCACTGCAGTCCGTGTGGTGAAGGCACCCCCAAGGTGCTGTTACAGAGGGATTTACACGATCTTGTCCCAGCGAAGATGAAGGAATGGCGATATAATTCCAAGTCAGGATGGTTTGGACAGGTTGGGTGATTGGGCAGATGCATGGCAGATGCAGTATAATGTGGATAAATGCGAAGTTATCCACTTTGGTGGCCAAAACAGGAAGGCAGATTATTATCTGAATGGCAATAGATTGGGAGAAGGGGAAGTGCAACGAGACCTGGGTGTCCTTGTGCACCAGTCACTGAAGGTAAGCATGCAGGTGCAGCAGGCAGTTAAGAAGGCAAATCGTATGTTGGTCTTCATAGCGAGAGCGTTCGAGTACAGGAACAAGGATGTCTTGCTGCAGTTGTACAGGGCCTTGGTGAGACCAAACCTTGAGTATTGTGTGCAGTTTTGGTCGCCTTACCTGAGGAAGGATGTTCTTGCCATGGAGGGAGTGCAGCGAAGATTCACCAGGCTGATACCTGGGATGGCATGAATGATGTATGAGGAGAGATTGGGTCGATTGGGCTTATACTTGCTGGAGTTTAGAAGAATGAGAGGGGATCTCATTGAATCTTATAAAATTCTAACAGGACTAGACAGACTAGATGCAGGAAGGATGTTCCCGATGGCGGGGGAGTCCAGAACCAGGGGTCACAGTCTAATGATAAGGGGTAAGCCATTTAGGACAGAGATGAGGAGGAATTTCTTCACCCAGAGTGTGGTGAACCTGTGGAATTCTCTACCACAGAAGGCAATTGAGGCGAATTCATTAAATATATTCAAGGAGGAGTTAGATATATTTCTTAAGGCTAAAGGGATCAAGGGATATGGGAGAAGGCAGGGACAGGGTACTGAGTTTGGATGATCAGCCATGATCTCATTGAATGACGGAGTAGGCTCGAGGGGCCGAATGGCCTGCTCCTGCTCCTATCTTCTATGTTTCTATGTCTATGTGTAGGACTTGGAGGAGAACCTGGAGGTGGTGGTGTTCCCATGCGCCTGCTGCCCTTGTCCATCTAGGCGGTAGAGTTCGGGGGTTTGGAAGGTGCTGCCAAAGAAGCCATAGCGAGTTGCTGCAGTGCATCTTGTAGATGGTACACACTGCAGCCATGGTCCGCCAGGGGTGGAGGGAGTGAATGTTAAATAGGTGGATGGGGGGCCTGTCAGAAGTGTTGCTTTGTCATGGGTGGTGTCGAGCTTCTTGAGTGTTGTTGGAGCTGCACTTATCCAGGCAAGTGGAGAGTATTCCATCACACTCCTTAATTGTACCCTGTAGATGGTGGAAAAGGCTTTGTCAAGTCAGGAGGTGTGACAATCGCCGCAGAACACCTAGCCTCTGACCTGCTCTTGTTGCCACAATATTTATGTGGCTGGTCCAATTGAGTTTCTGGTCAATGGTGACCCCCAGGATGTTTATGGTGGGGGATTCGGTGATGGTAATGCCATTGAATGTCAAGGGGTGATGGTTAGCCTCTCGCTTGTTGGAGATAGTCACTACCTGCCACTTCTGTGGTGCGAATGATACCTGCCACTTATGAGCCCAAGCCTGAAGGTCCTCCAGATTTTGTTGCATGCGGGAATGGACTGCTTCCTTACCTGAGGAGTTCCAAATGGCACTGAACACTGTACAGTCATCAATGAACATCCCCAGTTCTGACCTTATGTTGGAGGGAATGTCATTAAAGAAGCAGCTGAAGATGGTTGGGCCTAGGACACTGCCCTGGGGAACGCTTTCAGCGATGTCCTGGGGCTGTGATGATTGACCAACAACTACCACAACCATCTTCCTTTGTGCTAGGTATGACGCCAGCGAGCGGAGAATTTTCACCCCGATTCCCATTGACTTCAGTTTTACTTGGGCTCCTTGATGCCACACTCGTTCAAATGCTGCCTAGATGTCAAGGGCAGTCACTCTCCACTCACCTTTGTAATTCAGTTCCTTTGTCCACGTTTGGACCAAGTCTGTAATGAGGACTGAAGCTGAGTGGTCCTGGCAGAACCCAATTGGGCATCTGTGAGCAGGTTGTTAGAGAGTAAGTGCCGCTTGATAACAGTGTGGATGACACCGTCCATCACTTTGCTGATGATTGGGAGTAGACAGATGGGGCGGTAATTGGCCAGATTGGATTTGTCATGCTTTTTGTGGACAGGACATACCTGGGCAGTTTTCCACATTGCCGGATATATGCCAGTGTTTTAGCTGTACTGGGACAGCTTATCTATAGGTGCAGCTAGTTCTGGAGTACACATCTTCAGCATGACAGCCGGGATGTTGTCGGGGCCGATAGCCTTGGCTGTATCGAGTGTGCTCAGCTTATTCTTGATATCACGTGGAGTGAATCAAATTGGCTGCTGAAGATTGGCTTTTCTGATGGTGGGAAAGTCAGGAGGTGGCCGAGATGGGTTATTGTTGTAGTTGTTTTGCGGACCAAGTGATATGCAAGGTCGACGCTCACACCATCCCCGGAAAGATGACAGACTCAGAGTTATGGTTCAAAACGGTCTTTACTCGCAGGCCTGGGGGGAACCTTTCAGATCGCTGTCTGAATCGGACTCCACCGATATCCTAGCAACATCCACAATTATACAAAAATCAAACCCCTGCCCTAGGGGCGGGTGCAAAGCTTATCAGCATATACAGAGTTATAGCTAAATGACAATTATAAACCATGACAATTATAAACCATGACATTTAATTCTTCCTGCCACCGACAAACTCACGGTTCTGTTATCAGTTGGTCCTGTCACCTTCTGTGACTGGGGCCTCATCTTAATTTATTGCTTTACAACCGTCCGTTTGTCTCTGGCTAGGTGGTTTGCTCGTTACATGTTTTCTTAAGATAACAGTCCTCGTTCAATCTCCGCAAAGCACAGATTCTGACCTTGTCTTGGGTTGCTTCTGCAAAGCAAGCGCATTCTGATTAGTCCCACCATACTTTGATGTAATGGAACCCTGTTCTGGGTTTACAAACAAACAAATTCTTAGGTATGTTATCTTGTATATGTGCTGCCTCACCTGGCTGAACAGACATCCGCCCCAATCTTGCAACGAGTTGCTCTGCAGTTTAATTTCTCAGCATTTGAAGTCACTTAATCATGTTTTTAAAGCTTAGCTGGGTAAATGCAATATACAGACCTATATATCGTTTTAACTCAGGGTATGAATTAACTCATTACCTCCACCTTGTACATTGGTGCTACGTTATACATATTCTAACATACAAAACTAAAGTATAATAGTAATTTGGTTACTTCAGTTATCCAGTCGGCACTTCTGACTGACTTGATTGAATTCTTTAATGAAGTGGGTGGATGAAGGTAGCGTGGTTGAAGTTGTCCATATAGACTTTAAAAGGCATTTCTTCAAGTACCACATATTAGACTTTTTAGCAAAAATGAAGCCCATGGGATGACAAGGGAAGTGGTTGCGTAGATACGAATTTGGTTAAAGGACATAAAACAGAGAGTTGGGGTAAGCGGTTGTTTTTCAGACTGGAGGTAGTTGTGCAGCGGCCATGGATCGCTGTTGGGATCACTGTATGATTGATATATATTAATGAGCTCTACTTGGATATGCAGGGCATACTTTCAAAGTTTGCAGATGACACGAAACTCTAAAATGTTGTAAGCGGTGAGGAGGATAGTAAGATACATTAGGAGCACTTAGACAGAATGGTGAAATAAGTAAACCAATGGCAGATTTAATTTAACGCAGAGAAGAGTGAAGTGATTCATTTTGTTAGGAAGAATGAGGAGAGACAATATAAACTAAATGTTTCAAATTTTGTTGGCAGCGAAGGAACAGCGACACCTGGAGCTGTACGAACACAAGTGTTTGAAGTTCAGCAGGTTGATAAAAAGGCCGACAGGACCATGGTTCTTTAAATAGAGGCACAGAGCACTAAAGCAAGCAAGTTATGCTGAAATAACAACAGAAAATGCTGGAAATACTCAGCAGGCCAGGCAGCATCCGTGGAGAGAGAAACAGGGTTAATGTTTCAGGTCTGGGACCCTTCATCAGAACTGGAAAAAGCTGGAAATGTAACAGATATTAAGCAGGTGCAGAGACAGGGGGGGTGCGTTAGGAGTGGAGGAAGGAATTGAAAGAATATGCTGTGAAAATGTTGCAAATGGGAATGGCAAAATCATACAGCATGAAAAATGGGGGCAGGGATTATTATCTGAAATTGTTGAACTCAGTGTTGAGTCCGGCAGGCTGTAAAGTGCCTAATCAAAAGATGAGGTGCTGTTCCTCAAGCTTACGTTGAGCTTCACTGGAACAATGTAATAGGCCGAGGACAGAGAGATCAGAGTGGGAGTGAAGGGGAGAATTAAAGTGACAGGCGACCGGAAGCTCAGGGTCACCCTTACGGACTGAATGGAGGTGTTCTGCAATGAGGTCACCCAATCAGTGTTTGGTCTCCTCAATGTAGAGGAGACCACATCGTGAGCAGCGAATACAGTATATTAAACTGCAAGAAGTACAAGTAAATCGCTGTTTCACCTGGAAGGGGTGTTTGGGACCCTGGACAGTGGGAAGGGAGGAGGTAAAAGGGCATCTCCTGCGCTTGCACAGGAAGGTGCCAAGAGAAGTAGAAGGGCTGTTGGGGGTGATTGAGGAGTGGACCAGGGTGTCGCAGAGGGAGCGGTCCCTTCAGAATGCTGAAAGGGGAGGTGAGGGGAAGATATCTTTGGTGGTGGGATCACGTTGGAGGTGGCGGAAATGGCAGAGGATGATCCATTGAATGTGAAGGCTGGTGGGGAAAGGTGAGGACAAGGGGAACCCTATCCATGGTTCTGGAAGGGAGGGGCAGGGGTGAGAGCAGAAGTGCGGGAAATAGAACAGACACGGTCAAGGGCCGTGTCAACCACAGTAGAGGGGAATCCTCGGTTGAGGAAAAGGGAAGACATGTCGGAAGCACTGATATGGAAGGTGGCATCGTCAGAACAGATGTGGCGGAGACGGAGAAACTGGGAGAATGGAATAGAGTCCTTACAGGAAGCGGGGTGGGAGGAAGTGTAGTCCAGGTAGCTGTGGGAGTCGGTGGGCTTGTAGTAGATGTTTGTCGAAATCCGATCGCCAGAAATGGAGATGGAGAAGTCAAGGAAGGGAAGGGAAGAGTCAGAGATGGACCATGTGAAGGTGAGGGAAGGGTGCTGAATCTTTATACAACACTGGTTTGGCCTTAGCTGAGGTATTGCCACCTATTCTGGGCAGCACGCTTCAGTGCAGCTGTCAATGCCTTGGAGATGGTGCAAGTGAGATTCATTGAACTGGTTCTATGGGATCAGGGACTTCAGTTACGTGGATGATGCAAAAAACTGGGTTTGTTCTCCTCAGAGCAGAGAAGCTAAAGGGAGATTTGATAAAGCTGTTAAAAATCATCAAGTTTTTCTAAGAGCAAATAAGATGAAACTGTTTCTCGTGGCAGCAGGGTCCCCAACCAGAGGACAAGGATTTACGATAATTGGCAAAACAAGCAGAGGCGACATGAGGACATAAATATCGCAGCGACTTGTTATGATCTGGAATACCCTGCCTGAAAGTGTGGTGGAATCGGATTCAATAATAATTTTCAGAAGTGAATTTGATGCATCCTTCAATGGAACATTTTGCAGGGTTATGGGGAACGAGCAGGGGGGTGGGTCTCATTGGAAATCTCTTTCAAAGTGCGGGCACAGGCACGTGTTGTTTCATTCTAAGATTCCAATTGTTATGCCTCTTTGACCTCTGCGCAAGGTCTGTTAATACCTCCAAAATGTTACCTTCTCTGCTGATCACATGCACACTACTGACTGTATCACTTTCTGTGTTTATCTGTGAATGTTCTTTGTTCTCACGTGCACCATGGAAACCCCTGTATATAAATTAGATTTAACATAAATTAGAGCAGGAAAAGACTCATTTTGATGTAACTGAGATCTAGATGCACCTAATATATATTAATTTATATGTACCAAATGTGTGCATTTAATGCATCAAATGTCCTTGTATAAACCTGTGAATAAATTTACACAGCTTAAAGAGTCTTGTACCATGATTGTAGAAGCAGAGATTGCGAAATATTTTGTTTGCAATGTATGATGAGATTAATATCCTGGACTCCTTACTGTTTCAATGTGCAATATCACTGCAACATATCCTATTCCCTGACTGATGGGCTTCAACACGGTTTGGCCGAACCTGTTTGTTTAAATGACTGTAACGAATGGCAATCATTATGTAATGCCCTCGTGTCGCTTGATGTTTCTCTCAGGTATAAATATGGCTTTGTTTTGAAAACAGAAGTTCTGCGAGTTCACAACACGAACAGACAAGGTCGCTTCTCTCCGAAAATGGGCCAGCTGGTAATCAGACAGATAGAAAGCATTTACTATCCGATTCTTGCAGTGGTTGGCGTTCCTGGTAAGACGCATATAATCAGTTAATATTCATCTGTAACGCTGTTTCACAGAATCACTGCTCCTGCAGTCACTCCAATAATATCATCTGTTTGTTTGGATGTGCTTGTTTTTTGGACATTGATTACTGTCACCACAGCAATAAAACAAAATGCTCCAAGATTCTGCCATATTGCTCTTGGGCCAGATTTTGCGGCAGTAATAACGGTGATGCTAGCAGCGCTCACCGTTATCTACGTGAACTCGGGCTGCAACTTCCTGCGACCGCACCTGTGCAGTTAAGCGCAGAAATCAGGAGGTTGTTGTCCGTGATGCCCTGTTCCTCCAAAAGGGGCGCAATTATAGTATCTCTCCAAGAGATTCAAATACTTTGAATGACGTGAGGTTGCTGTATGTAATTGATAAATAAATGGCCGCTATATGTTGATGCGGGGCAAGGTCAGTGCCTGCTGGCATTAGTCATAAAATTTGGGCCAATAGCGCATTCCTGCAGATTCTGAAACTGTGTGATGTATTAAAATAGGCCGCATTTTGCTGTAAAATTATAGTAAGGCTAATACCGATCACCGTTATCACCCAAAATGTACAGCACAATTGGTGACCGCACATGCGCAGTTAAACACAGAATCCCGGATGTTGCTGGCCGAGATGCTCAGCTGCGCCAAGAGCTTCCCACAAACGGCATCTCGCCGTCTGACTCACCATTAAAATTCACTGAACTGCATGACGTTACTGTACTTACCTCATAGATACGGACTAAACTCACCAGGAACAGGCACGGCGTGTGCATTCCATTGTAAATACCTTTTTAATGACGTGGTAAATATTAAATAATTATTTTGCTTCAGTATTTACCAGGGTGATAGAACAGGTGGATATGACATGATGAGATTAATAATGAACTAAGTGCTTTTGAAATAAAAAGAGTGGATATATTAACTGAACTAATCAAATTCAGAAGAGGAGAAAACCCCCTCTCCGGATGGATTGCATCCACGCATTTTAAAAGACTCTGGGGAAGAGATAGCAGAGGCTTTACTCAACATATTTAGTAATTCATTAGGAAAAGGTGTGGTGCCAGAGGAATGGTGGATAGTTAACATAGCACCTATTTTATAGAAGGGGCATAGAACATGTCCGGGGAATTATAGACCAGTCAGCTTAACATCGCTGGTAGGAAAAATAATGGAATCTCTACTAAAGGAGAAAACAGAAGAACACCTAGGAACCAAAAATATAAGAAGGAATAGTCAGCATGGATTTCTAAAAGGAAATGTTTGCTTGACCAATCCCATTGAATTTTTGAAGAGATAACAGTGAGAGTAGACAATGGTAATACTGTAGATGTAATTTACCTCGATTTTCAATAGGCCTTCGAAAAGGGACCCCATAATAGACTGATGAACAAGGTCAGAGAATGCGGAGTCAGGGGGAACATAGCAGGATGGGTAGCTAGCTGGTTTCAAGACAGAAAACAAAGAATAGGGGTAAAGGGTAGCTATTTACAGGGACAGAAGGTGGATAGTGATGTTCCACAAGGAGCAATGCTGGGACACTGTTGTTCACAATTTAACTTAGCGATTTAGAATTTGGAATCAATAATTTTTAAATTTGTGAATGACACCAAATTGGGGGGGGGGTAGGGGGTGGTGGGGATAGTCAATACTGAGGAGGACAGCAACAAGTTACAGGAGGACAGTAATAAACTTCCATAATGGTCATATAATTGTCAAATGCAGTTTAACATAGATAAATGTGATCTATTACATTTTGGTAGGAAGAATAGGGCGGTCACTGATTACTTGGAGGGTGCGAGTCTGGTTGGGGTATTGGAGCAATGGGATTTGGGAGCACATATACACAAATCACTAAAAGTTGCGACACAGAGTAGAAAGGCCAAAGAAAAGCAAACCAAGCACTAGGGTTTATTTCTAGAGGGATAGAATTCAAATGTAGGGAAGTTGTGCTAAACCTGCATCGAACCTTGGTCAGACCGCACTTGGAGTTCTGCGTACAGCTCTGATCACCATATTATAAAAACGATATAGAGGCACTGGAGAGGGTGCAGAGAGGATTTACAAGGATGATACCAGAAATGCGAGGGTATAGATATCAGGAAATGATAAACAGGCTGGGTCTCTTTTCTCTTGAACAAAGAAGGCTAGGGGGTGACCTAATGGAACATTTAAAACTATGAACGCTTTTGATAGAGTGGATACAGGGAAAATATTTCCACTTGTGGAGAAGAACATAACTAGAGGCAATCAATATAAGATAGTTATCAAGAAAACTATTAGAGAAATCAGAAGAAACATCTTTACACAAAGAGTGGTGAGAATGTGGAACTCATTACCTCTGGGTTGGTTGACACGAATAGTAGAGACGCCTTTAAGGGGAGGCTAGACAAGCATATGAGGGAGAAGGGAATAGAGGGTTGTGCTGATAGATGCAGATGAGGAAAGACGGGAGGAGGCTCGAGTGGAGCATAAACGCCAGCATTGACTGGTTGGGACGAAGGGCCTGTTTCTGGGCAGTGTATCCTATGTAATTCTATGTAACCGCTGACACTCAGAGCAAAATCCGGCCCAATATGTTGCATTAAGCTGGAGCCAGTTATTGCTGTGACTACGCATATTAATGTGAGCCAAGTATTACAGCGAGTTCAACCAATGCTGTGGTGTTTTAATTCTAATGCCAAGTTGCTGAATCTGGTGATTCTCCAGAAGCTATGGGATAGACTTTAGTCTTTACATTCTGGATGTTCTGCATCAGCTGAGCGAGGTACAAAATGGAAAATATTCTGGAAGTTATCGCTTCCCTAATAAAACAGCAGATCGTCGAACATTACTGCAAATGGAAGACAAATCCAGTGGATTCTGCTACTACCCGTGATAATAGCCGCTGGATTTTCCTTTCCACATGCAGGGGTAGAACGGCGGTATCGTGTCTGCCTCTCTCTCCATGTCCCATGTTCAGTTCTATTGCCTGCAATGGAACTGATTATCATGCGAGGCGTATAACAGACGACCCATGCAATAGCTCCCGTTTACCGGTACCACCAAAGGCCAATTTCCTCCAACATAGTCAGGCGATGGTTAATGAACAGGGGGTTAAGACCCCCACTTTTATTTGCATGGTAGCAATAGTGCGAAAAGAATAGAATTTCTGCGGGTCTTCTCCCCATGCTCCATCAAAACTTGTCTAGAAGATCCTGGCTATCGCGGAGAAACGGTGTAAAGGGTTGAAGTTACCACAGAAGGTCAGCAGGTACTGCCCAAAAATTCTATCAAATAGTGTTGCTGGAGACACAGCTCTGTAGGGGACATTTCCACTTTCAGCTGTGGGATGAAAGGGCGGCAGGCAGCAGGACATCCGTTCTTCAGATTATCGGCCAGGGAATTACCAGGGAATTTACTGGTCGTTTCCTCCCGTTTAATAAACCAGGAGATAATTAGTTCCACTCAAAAATAGATATTTATCCATCTGTTGATAGGATAAAAAAATACTGTTATTCACAAAAACTGGAGGAAATAGTAATACTGTGTGGCACATCAAGCCGTAAAGAGGGAATAGTTAAATTAGGATATGTTATTTATATGGGTTGTCATTATGATCACAGGAGTTTTCAATTCCATGTTTGTAAATGCCACCTTTCCCAAAGCTTAAATATCCACACTTAACAGGGATTGAGACCTGATACAGGAGCGAATGCATTTTACATTATGCGGCTCAGGGTGGAGGCCAAATAACATTTTCATGTCGTCAAACTGGGACAAAAATTAAAGTTGGCTTAAAATAAAAACGTTGAAATATATCTGGGATAAATAGCTGAGAAATGATTTAAGGGGTGGTGGTGGTTACTCCTATAGCTGCCTCTATCTGCGGGTAGAAATTATTCGGCTGTATCAGACAGGATGCCCCTCCTGATCTTAGGCTCTTTTGGTCTAAGAAAGTGAAGATCGTGCGAATTATCGCCCGAGGAGCAAGCTCTTGTTTGCAAAGCACAGCCATTCTATTCAGAGCCTCCCGTTTATATTAATAGATATTCCACGTTATTGAAAAACTACATTTCAATTACATTTCTACATGTCCATGTCAGTTCCATACCAGCACCCACATTTCGAATAATAACTGTGATTTTGTTGCTTTACCAGACACACCTCTGATATATCTCCAAAGTTCCCTCTGCACATGCCCAGACCCCATGTAACTCTCGCCACTTAACCCGCTGCTGCGATGTAAGCAGCTCTGGTGTTACAACGTTAAGGCACAATCCAAACTTAAATGTTTTGCTGAAGTAACTCACAGAATTATTTTACGGCATATTTTGATATATAAATTTATCCTGTCAGAATTCTTAATCTTGTCTGATGGTGTGGGAGAAAGATAGGGACAGACAGCGGAGTGACAGAAAATAATCATGGATTATCATACAAAGCAATGTCGACTGATCATCTTTTCTCTATCAGGAGAGTTAGTAATGAAATCTCCTTTTTGCAGCTAATTTGGTGACAATTGTGGTTCTCTGCCGTGGAAAGTGCGGTCTCTCCAAATGCATCACCTCTTACCTGATGGCCATGGCAATGGCTGATCTACTGATCCTGATAATTGGTGTAATCCTCGAGGAGATTAAAGATGCTTATTTCCCTTATACATTCTTGAACTATACTCCTATTTGTAGTCTGAATATCGTCCTGCATTTTGTTGCTATTGATTGCTCTGTCTGGTTAACTGTGACTTTCACTTTTGATCGATTTGTTGCTATTTGTTGCCGAAGATTGCGAACAAAATATTGCACCGAAAGGACTGCAGCTGTGGTTATAGCAGTGGTGTGTTCCTTAAGTGGTTTACAAAATGTTCCAGTCTACTTTGTATTTGAACCTCGGGAAATAATTGACAATGTACCATGGTCCTGCACAGTGAAATCCAGGACTCCAAGGTAACAAAAGCGGGGATAATCACAATGATCCAGAGATAGAGAACCGAAGAAAATCCATCATTTTACTGCTCGCCATCTCCGGCAACTTTATACTTTTATGGATGGTAAATTTCATATTTTTCTTATGTGTGCAATTTACAGATGTTGAACTTTTGAAATCAAGTTACAACAATGCTTTCACAATTATGGAACAGTGTGGGTATATGCTTGGAAATTTGAGTTCATGCACAAACACGTTTATTTATGTCGTGCCCCAGAGTAAATTCAGAGAGGAATTGAAGAATGTGATTAAGCGACCCTTGTCTATAATTACTAATTTAATCAAATAATTTAAATTACTTCACAGAACTAAAATGAATTATATCCGTCCAAACCTAATATCAGTTGTTCACATCATGTGTAAAAACAGAAATCTCCAATGGCAATGGGAGCTGCAATCTGGTCTCTATATTATATGGCACACTGTATGAGAACAAAGATGACTGGGTTAATATTAAACAACAACAGAAAATACTGGAAACACTCAGCAGGTCAAGCAGCATCGTAGAGAGAGAAGTAGAGTTAACGTTTCTGGTCGATGACCCTTCGTCAGAGCTGGGAAAAAGTAACAGATATTTAAGCAAGTGTGGGGCGGGGAAAGGAAGGAGGGGAGGAAAGAACAAAAGGGAATGTCTGTGATAGGGTGGAAGGCAGGAGAGATTGAAAGACAAAATGGATGATGTGCTAAGTAAAAGGAGATGTTAATGGGACAAGTTAAGAAACAAAATATGACTCTTGATGAGGTGTAAATGACAAAGGCAGAATCATCCGCAGCTGCCATGTGAGAGAGAAAAGAAAACATGGGGGCCGGGGTTATGGTCGGAAATTGTTGAAATGTTGGAATGCTGAAATGGGAGGGGAGTGAAAAGTGTGTTTAGTGGTCGGATCACGCTGGAGGTGGCGGAAATGGCGGAGGATGATCCCTTGTTAGTGGAGGCTGGTGGGGTGAAAGGTGAGGACCAGCGGAACCATATCTTGGATCTGGGAGAGACGGGAAGGGGTGAGAGCTGAAGTGCGGGAAATGGAATGGTCACGTTCGAGGGCCATGTCAACTACGGTAGACTGGTAACCCTCGGTTGAGCAAAACGGAAGACATACCCGTGGTACTAGTGTGGAAGATGGCAGCGTCTGAACAGATGCATTGGAGACTGAGAAACTGAGAGAACTGAGATTCCTTACAGGGAGCAGTGTGGAAGATAATGTAGTCCAGGTAGCTGTGGGAGTCAGTGGATGTTTGCCGATAGCCAACCCCCAGAAATGGAGACAGATAAGTCAATGAATTGAAGTGAAGACTTGGAGATGGACTATTTGAAGGTGTGGGAAAGATGAAAATTGGTAGCAAAGTGTATGAAATTTTCTAGTTCCATGCGAGAGCTGGAAACAGCACCAATACAGTCATGAATGTACTGGAAAAAAGAGGTGAGGGAGGGGACGTGATTAGGACTGGAACATAGAACATTTCACATATCCCACCAAGAGGCAGGCATAGATAGGGCCCATATGGGTCCCCATAGCAACTCCTTTAATTGGAGGAAATGAGTGGAGTCAAAGGAGAAGTTGTTCAGTGTGAGAACAAGTTCAGCCAGGCAGAGGAGGGTGCTGTTCGATGGGGACTGTTTGTGCATCTGTTCAATGAAGAAGCGGAGCGCCCTCAGGGTGTCCTGCTGGGGGATGGAGCTGTGGAGGGTTGGACGTCAATAGCGAAAAAGAGACGGTTGGGGCCAGTAAACTGGAAAATGTTAAAGTGGCGGAGGGTGTCGGAAGAGTTGCAAATGTAGATGGGAAGAGACTGGACAAGGGGAGAAAAAAATCTGTACCATGTTCTTTTTCCAGTTCTGTCGAAGGGTCATCGACTTGAAACGTTAACTCTGTTTCGCTTCCCACGATACTGCCTGACCTGCTGAGTGTTTCCAGCATTTTCTGTTGCTTTTTTCATATTTCCAGCATTTGCAGTATTTTGCTGTTGGGTTAATATTAACGGCTGCCTGTAGTATAAGACAGGAGAGATAGGATTGCATCAGACACACAGCAGGTGTTGCTGAAACTAAGAAAACTAATTATAGAAACATATCTGTAGGTTTTCGATGATCCTCCTCATTCTGTCAGAAACATGCGTAGTTATCTGTTGAAACCACTGACTAGTCCCTTCAACTGGCGAGTCTTTCACATTATACCACGGGTGTTTGATCCTCTCAGTGACAATTCCTGCCTGACCTGATATTTTGCTCCCAATTTGCGAACTTTCAATATGTAACATGAAATTTGAAATATTCACCTTATACAATAATTAGGTTGAATAAATTTGCTCATCGCCTACATTGTGTTGGACAATCCAATTGGGTCGCTCCATGTCTGCTCTTTTCCAAGGAAACTTCAAACTCCTTCAAGTTTTCTATAAACGTCAATTTGTGTCTATTACTGTACTAAGACTGTACACCTACCATATGGATATCGTGTGATATTTTATCATCCACCTGACCAATTTAGACTTGAATGTTGACACTGTTTATGGGTCAAGCACTAACCCTGCAACTGAGTTTCACAGCCTTACAACCCATTATGTACAGAACTTTCTGCTGCACGTTGCCCCAAATCTCTTACATTTATTCTTGTATCAATGACTCCTCATTCTTGGTCATTAAACTATTGGAAACACACTGCTTATATCGATCATTTCCCAAACTTCCACCACTGTGAACACTTGTATCTTATTGCAGTACAATATTGTCCAACGGAATCAATATTTTTTAAGTATACTTATATATCTCTGTGTTTCCCCAATAAGATATAATTTTAAGCAATTCATGTACTAGGGCGTTCAAAGCATTCCTTTAATGAACTGTTGCAATAATAATTGAACAGGACAGTTTGGTGCCTCATGTTACATCACATTGTGGTAGATTTTCAACTCACGCCATGAACCTGGAGTTGCAGCTAATACCTGCATTGTAGAAACCGTTTGATTTTCATCACCATTGATTTCATTGGAAATAATAAATTGAGTGGTTTTCACCATGAGCCACAAATTAAATTTTACCTGGCAGGGGGAAGTTGAAAATCTAACTGTAATGTTGCCCGTCATTACCCTTGTCACCACAACGTGGGAATAATGTGATTTACCTGATCTGAATGATATGCTAAGATTTTTTGATTGGTGCAAATGGACAAGTGCGGGGAAGCAAAAGCCAATGTTATCGCATCGGTCGCCTGTTTTACTCACCGTCTGATATTCAGTTCCGTTGCCTTTCATTGACCTGAATATCAGGCGTGACCTACAATGCTCCACAAATGTGATTCCTCCTGTTTTGACTCCCCACCTATGTCCAATTTCACACCCAATAGCAGAACAATAGCAGCGTTGCATCCGACTCTGTGCATTGAATCCAGGCTAAACTTAAGCACAGGTACGGCATTACCAGAGGATTCAAAATGCATATCAGCTCTGAACTTATTTCACCTCAAACACCTGCTGGGGGAGCAATTGGTTACCCTCCAAAAATAGGTGTGGGGATCGTGGTACACCATAAACCCGCAACCATTCATTACCTTGCAGGCAGCATGGTAAATTCATGCTGTCAACTGCTTTACTTCAGTTCAGCGTGCAGCCCGCGCTGTTCATTGGATTCACACATCAGCAGGGGTGGGGGGCATTATCACCATTGGCTTGCGCTACTAAATGGCAGCCTGCACCTCTTAAACAGAAGGTGCATTGTGGCAGCAAGAAGTGGTGGCAGTCATTTGAAAACTGATTCTTTGTTGATAGTTTGAGCATTAGCTGAACATGCTATAGAGCATGTACCAAGGTTTTCCGACACTGCATTGGTCTTGGTGAAAAAGTTGGAAATAAGAAGAGATATCCTGTATCCACAGTAGGTTCTCCAGACAGATGCTCAGGAGGCAGTGGGAAGAAGTAGCAGCGGAGGCCAATACCAGGGCTGTTGCTCCAAAAACATGGATACATTTCAGGAAGCAGTTTAACGATCTCACACCAGTTTTCAAGGTCAGTGAGTTCGTTTTCGAATGGCACATCCGACGAACGGCGAATCTAGCCTCATCCACTTCTTCATTCACTGAACGCCATCACAAACCGACCAACAATCTCGATCAATAAGTACTCAACTCTGCAATTCTTATGCTTTACCTCAACCTTAACACTGTTGCAAGCCTCGCACCCGCAATTCACAGCTCGCACACAATGTCAGCTATTCAACTATGATAGCCACCTCAACCAAATATATTGCACGACACTCATTGACATAATTCCTCCTTTCTTAACTGAGGAGGTGGGTCATAACAGCAGGCAGCAGAAAAGAGCTACCGGAGGACTAGCGCCTGCATGTTTTAACCCCATGGAGGAGACAATTCTGGCCACCATGGGAAGGGGCATTGCTGAAGCTGTGTCCACTGGCGGGGCTGAAGCAATTGATGATGATGGTATCAGCATACCTAATCCCCCTTCTCTCATCCCGCATCTCCCTCATTCCAAAATCTCTTCTGACTGAAGCTGCAGAGGGTGTAAGAATGCACGTGTTACTTTTTCCTCCCTCATCACGGCAACCCAACCCTTGACCATTTTTCATTTAAGATACACAAAAACTGGAACCTGCCCAGTCAGTGGAGGAAGAGGGAAAAAAAGTGAAGATGATCAAAAACCATCAATCCATCTAACAGTCACAGCTAGCAGCTCAGATATTGGCTCTGCACATATTTTAGTGGCTGGGATAGAGGAGTGCTCTGCACGTGGTGAGACACTGGGCACAAGTGCGAGGAACTCTGGTTAGGGGAAAAGAATAATACAGGTTCCATCTCCCTGGAGGGCGAAGTCACACATTAATTCTGCGGCAGAGGACTTGATGAGGACGTCAATGGAACAGGCTGCAACAAGTGCTTGTTGCACTTATCACGTAAGGGGATGTGGTAACGGAAGTGCGGTTATACATGCAGTAGAATTAAAAGTTTGACCGAAAATTCCCCTCCCTATGAATAAAACACAATCACGGGAAGGGCAAAATACACCCCAGGTCACTTGCCCTAAACACACCCTGGGACCGACCAATGGGCTAGTGGTTCCCAACCCAGATGCTTTTGTATCATGACTGAAGTGGGACTGCTGAACTGGTGCATGTCAGAGACAGCGCGATTATATGGGAGAATGATAAGGGAATTAAGAGCAATATTTTGGGAAAGGGCCAAAATAACACTGGCAGAATCGGAATTAGAGCCGTTATATCACATGGGCCATAAGGAGGTTAATGGATTTAACAATAACTTTGGGGAAAATAGTACTGAGATCATTGAAGAAAACTATTTCAGTTATGGGATTAAAGGGGACCATACCAGAAGGTGACGGACTGTGATAAATGAGGTAGCAACTGCTTTTAACACTGGAACCTCCCTCATTAATAGCTTAGATTTGGTCAGCTTCGATCAATCCGTAAGGGTGGTTAGAAATCGTTTAAGGGAAATTTTGAATGCAATGAATGCCCTGTGACAAAGTGAATTGAAGGAGGACTAAATTATGACCATTCACCTGCAGGATGTGGTTGAATATTTAGCATCCCATGCTAAAATGTAATCAAATTTTAATGGAGGATCGGCATGCCTCGAGTGAGGCCGCACGAAATGATGTGTGTCTAATGTATGGATCTTGGAAAGTGGAAAAAGCCCATGAAAACCTGCAGAGCATTGCTGAGGGGAAGCTACCCTCGTGAGTGACTGATAAACACCTGAGGGCTATGTCCACTCACCAATTTACCATGAATATGTGTAAAGTCAGGGGGTTGGTATAGGTGTACCCAGTGAAACAAGAATGCCATTTGCTGAAACAAAACAACATCACCCTGTTAGGGATGGTATCATATTATCCCATTTTGCCCCAAATCCTTTGTTCCGCATGGAGAATATAGGAGTACTTCAGGGAGACCACTTAATGAGGTATGACAAACCCCCAAAGTATGTGGCCCGAGTGGATGGGACCACATGGATGGTCCCAGATGTTACCGGGTGCGTTCAAGCTCGGGACACATTCATCTGCCCTTATGATGTGGTAGAACACGCAGCCCCTGCGTACGGGTTTGATTGGGATGGGATAGCATTGGTCTACACATTGAAAGTGATTGCGGGGCAGCATTTTCCCGTACGATCTGTGTATTGAGGGAAGGGTGAATATTGTGTCACTACAGTGCACCGGCAATACAAGTATGATAACAACCTGACTTGTCCTAATGCGACGGGGACTTTTTGTTTTACCCCAGTCCAATCTGTGAGACTTGGGGTGCGGGTTTTCTTAAGCATTTATTTGCATAGACAAGTAGATATTGCTGTAGAAGATGAGTTAAAAGAGCAATTGCACCAGCACGTGACTCGATTTGGCTATGCTATTCTACCTCTGCCAGGACACTTGGTAGAGTTAATGAAACGCTTTATTCAGTCCCAAAAACACTTTTATACCTTGGCATAACGCAATCCTTAAGGTCAGGGGCGATTTGTCCTGGTGGGATATTACGATGAGTATTGAGGTTCATTCCTGGATAACAATTATCTCCCATGTTTTGATCATTGTTCATTTGGTGGTTATATTTACTAATGATAACTTGTCGCGCCAACAGTAGACGCAAGCAGCAAGAGTGGGTAAAACTGTTGCAGAAGATGCCGAAGGAAGGAGGCGAAGCCTACACAGTGGAAGTGCCTGTGATCCCTGATTAGGGGACACAGCCACTTGAGGGTGGGCTGTAAGAAGAAGCCATTTGCTGTAAATTTTGCTGTAACTTGACGAAAATTAAAAGATGACCAAATTTAATATTCAAGAAGCTGAGGTTGATTCCTGTGGGAACTTTATACAGAAACTGTTCACAGATAAAGAGGACCTTGGACAGAAACAAAGACCTTCTGCTGGAATGTGAAACAGACTGCTCCGGTTGTAAGATGTAAAGGCTGTCTGCTGTCTTTTAACAGATAAGGGAAATAGAGCTTGACAGTTCTGTGGAGAAGAAGCTATTGAACTGTGAAGCCATTTCAAAAACTGGAACATCTTAAGACTTTGGAATGTAACCAACCTTACGGCCCACTGACTGACTGACTGACCACTGATAAGAAGACGAGAAAAACAACAACTGACTATTCTTTGCTGAAGTTTGTGCCATGTAAGCTGTGGGCGGGTTGCCAGGTTTTTTGGTGTAAAAGATGCTGTAAAAAGACACGTGAGACTGCAGCCGGGCAACCTGGTCAGTTGTCAGAAATCACATGTCAAGTCACCTCCGAATTGACCAATCACTGGTATAAGTATGTATGTGGTGTTTGCTTATTATCACTTGACCTTAAGAGAGGCAGAAAGGGACCTCGGTTTAATGTCTTCATGCTAACAGCTTCAGCATGGTGCAGTGGCACTTCCACCACTGTCATTAGATATCCTACTTCCGCCTTTCTCACTGACGTGTTTCATGGTTTAATAAATCTTCAGTTTTCCCCCTTTCACATTGATCAACCATTTCTTGTCTCACGGGCCATAACCTCAGAATCTAACCTATGTTCTCTCCACTGGTGGGGTTATCACTCTTTAGGGCCCGAAGCCGCTTCCTTTGTGTCCAATCGGTTGTATTTCTGACATCAAACGAACCTAGAATTGTCGTTTTGTGATCTCTTGAGTTGCAGTTTGTTCTCATTGGGTATCAGCTGATCAGCTGGTTTAGTGAAATTCCTGTCTGCCGATGCATACAGGCCTGCTGACTTTCCAACCCTTCTTCGGCTCCCAGCCATTTATCAAGTGACGCTCCATTAGGCATCTAACTCAGGAGTTGATATTCTCTGCTTTTGCTTTGGCCCAACCATTACTTGTTCTAACTTGCGTGTGCCCAGGATTAATAATTACACACTGATTTTGGGAGCGAACACTAGAGATCAAGTAGGATGCCCACCAAATTCATCTGATTTTATCTGATTATATTAAAAGTGAAAAGTCACTGTCGTCAGATGAATTCACAGCCTAACTCTAACAATCAGAGTTTAATCACAGGCTACATAATACATCGAAACAGTAACTCACAACAGGATGCCGTGTAATGTAGTTTAATATCAACTGCCTTCTGTGGTAGAGAAATCCACAGGTTCACCACTCTCTGGGTGAAGAAATTCCTCTTCATCTCAGTCCTAAATGGCTTACCCATTATGCTTAGACTGTGACCCCTGGTTCTGGACTCCCCCGCCATCAGGAACATCCTTCCTGCATCTAGTCTGTCTAGTCCTGTTAGAATTTTATAAGTTTCAATGAGATCCCCTCTCATTCTTCTAAACTCTAGTGAATATAAGCCTAATGGACCCAATCACTCTTCGTACGTCATTCCTGCCATCCCAGGTAACAGTCTGGTGAATCTTCGCTGCACTCCCTCCATGGCAAGAAGATCCTTCCTTAGGTAAGGCGACCAAAACTGCACACAATACTCAAGGTGTGGTCTCACCAAGGCCCTGTACAACTGCAGCAAGACAGCCTTGCTCCTGTACGTGAATCCTCTTGCTATGAAGGCCAACATACCATTTGCCTTCTTAACCGCCTGCTGCACCTGCATGCTTACCTTCAGCGACTGGTGCACAAGGACACCCAGATCTCATTGCACTTCCCCTTTTCCCAATCTATTGCTGTTCAGATAATAATCTGTCTTCCTGTTTTTGCCACCAAAGTGGATAACCTCGCATTTATCCACATTATACTGCATCTGCCATGCATCTGCCAAATCACCCAATCTGTCCAAATCATACTGGAGTTTCTCTGCACCCCCCTCACAGCACATACGCTCACCCAGCTTTGTGTGGTCTGCAATCTTGCAGATAGTACTAGTTCCCTCGTCCAGGTCATTAATATATATTGTGAATAGCTGGGCTCCTAGCACCGATCCCTGCAGTACCCCACTAGTCACTGCCTGCCACTCGGAAAAAGAGTCATTTATTCCAACTCTTTGCTTCCTGTCTGCCAACCAGTTCTCTCTCCAAGTCAGTACCTTAGCCCAATCCCATGTGCTGTAACTTTGAACACCAATCTCTTATGCGGGACTTTATCAAAAGCTTTCTGAAAGTCCAAATACACCACATACACTGGTTCTCCCTTATCTATTCTACCAGTTACATCCTCAACAAATTCCAGTTGGTTAGTCAAGCATGATTTACCTTTTGTAAATCCATGTTGACTTTGTCCGATTCTGTCACTGTTTTTCAAGTGCTCTGCTATTACATCTTTTATAATGGACTCTAGCATTTTCCCCACTGCTGATGTCAGGCTTACCGGTCTACAATTCCCAGTTTTCTCTCTACCACCTTTTTTAAATAGTGGGGTTACATTAGCTATCCTCCAATCCATGGGAACTATTCCAGAGTCTATAGAATTTTGTAAGATGACCAACAATGCATCTACTATTTCCAGGGCCACTTCCTTAAGTATCCTAGGATGTAGGTTATCAGGCCTGGGGATTTATCGGCCTTCAATGCCGTCAATTTCCCTAACACCATTGCCCTACGAATACTGATTTCATTCAGTTCCTCTCTCTCATTAGACCCTATGTTCCCTGACATTTCTGGAAGGTTATTTGTGTCCTCCTTTGTGAAGAAAGAACCAAAGTATGTATTTAATAGGTTTGCCATTTCTTTGTTCCCCATTATAAATTCCCCTGATTCTGACTGCAAGGGACCTACGCTTGACTTCACCAATCTTTTTCTCTTCACATATCTATAGAAGCTTTTACAGTCAGTTGTTATGTTCCCTGAAAGCTTACTCTCATACTCTATTTTCTCCCTCTTAATTAATCCCTTTGTCCTTCTTTGCTGAATCCTAAACTGCTCCCAATCCTCAGGTTTGCAGCTTTTTCTGGCCAATTTATATGTCCTCTCCTTGGATCTTATGCTATCCCTAATTTTCCTTGTTAGCCACGGTTGAGTTCCCTTTTTTGTTTTATTTTTATGCCAAAGAGGGATGATCAAATTCTGTAGTTCATCCATGCGATCTTTAAATGTTTGCCGTTGCCTACCCACCATCAACCCTTTAAGTAACATTCCCCAATCCATCCTAGTCAACTCGTGCCTCATACCATCTGTTAAGTCTGTGTGTTCTAGTTGTAATTACTAACACAGACTACAAGATTAAAGTTCAACAGGTCTTTACTGGTTGGAGGTCAGGACTATACTAAATACAATATTACTACACAGTGCTTATATACCGGTGGTCACCACCGGTATTACGTATACAGCAGCCAGAGAAAGTAGTACATCTCTTAAGGTGGAACAGGCTTAAGTTCTCTTAAGGTGGAACAGGTTACATACACCACAATCCTCCCTTTTTAGCTTAACAGTCATATCCCCATTTAACATAACATAATAACATATATAACTTCAGGTATAAACAGTTCAAAGGTTCAGTCTCTCAGGAGGCCTTCTGATTCGGTTTGGATAACGCCTTTCAGTGGTCTCTGATTCCTGTTGCTGAGGTGACTCCTCTAGCTGGTCTCCCATGCATTGGGTGTTATCATCATCAGGTACATTCCCTGCCGAGGTAGATGCTTCAGGTTCATTAACGTCTTCCACAGTTGTCTCTGTCGCAACCATGGGTTCGACCCTTGCTCTCAATTCTACCAGTTGATCCGCATGACGCCTTATCACATTGTTACCAATATCTACTGTGTACATCAGAGGTCCTTGTCTGGCCCGAATTGTTCCGGACTGCCATTTTTCGTTTCCATAGCCCCTTGCCAACACTGGTTGTCCTACGTCGAAACTTCGAGTGGTCTTGTTATTAATATGCCGGAACTGTTTGTTTTCCACTTCCCTCTGCACATTTGGTTTAAACAAGTCCAACCTGGACCGCAACCTCCTGTTATAAAACATCATGGCAGGACTTTGGTTAGTCACTGCATGAGCGGCGTTTCGATATGCCATTAGGAAATTGTCCACCTTGTGCTGTAGCGGAATCTGATCATCGTTCATGGCCTTTATTGCCTTTTGGAATGTTTGGACAAATCTCTCGGCCAACCCGTTTGTCGCCGGATGATATGGGGCAGAGGTATAATGTTTCACCCCATTCTTCTTTAAGAATTTTTGGAATTCTTCCTACACGAACTGTGGTCCATTGTCCGAACAGATCTGTTCTGGCAATCCGTTCCTTGCGAATATTGTTCTAAACACCGCAATTGTCTTTTCTGAAGTAGTGGTATTCATCTTGATCACTTCTGGCCATTTGGAATGTGCGTCCACCGCAATTAGGAACATGGAGTCCATGAATGGACCAGCAAAGTCAATATGTACGCGTTGCCATGGGGCTGAAGGCCATTCCCATGGGTGTAGTGGTGCGATCGGAGGTGCATTTTGCACTTTTTGGCACCCAGCGCAGCTTTTCGTCAACTCCTCTATCTGTTGGTCAATACCCAGCCACCATACATAAGCCCTAGCAAGACTTTTCATCTTAACTCCCCCCAGATGACCTTCATGCAGTTCTTTTAGAACTCTTTCCCTTAACTTGGGAGGAATAATCACTCTTGTCCCGTACATCAAAGTACCATGGCAGACGGACAGCTGGTCTCGCCTTGCCGAGAATGCCGGTAACAGAGGATCACCACGTGTTGGCCATTCTTTCACTGTCACCTCGTAGACTCTGGACAGTGTTGGGTCGTTCCTGGTTTCTCTTTCAATACTTGCATTGGTGACTGGTAAACACTCGATGATGGTCGAATGAAATAACTCAACAGGGTCAACTTTCGTCGTTTCTTCCTCCTCAGGTAGTGGCAGGCGTGACAGCCCATCAGCATTGCCATGCTGCTTCGTACCTTTGAATTCTATTTGATATTGATGTGCCCCTAGGAAAAGGGACCATCTCTGGAGACGCTGTGCTGTCATCACTGAAACACACTTCTTAGGGTTAAAAATGGATACCAATGGCTGATGGTCTGTCAGAAGTGTGAATTTTTGGCCCTGCAGGTAATAATTAAACTTCTTCACTCCCCATACAAGGCTGAGAGCCTCCCTATCGACCTGCGCATAGTTGCGCTCAGCGGAGGTCAATGATCTGGATGCAAACGCGACTGGCCTTTCCGTGCCATTTGGCAACTTGTGTGAGAGTACTGCCCCAATACCATATGGAGAAGCATCACAAGCCAACCGAATAGGCAGTGTCGGGTTGAAGTGAGCCAACACTTCCTCTGAGGTGATCAATTCTTTGCTTTTGCGAAATGCCTTCTTACAGTTTTCGCTCCATTCCCATGGTACCCCCTTCAGTAAAAGAGCGTTTAGCGGGTGCAGTACCGTGGATAGATTTGGTAGAAATTTATGGTAATAGTTAATCAATCCTAGAAACGACCTCAACTGAGAGACATTATCCGGAGCGGGAGCCTTTACAACTGCCTCTATCTTGTCAGGAGACTTATGAAGCCCCTCCCGGTCAATGACATGACCACAGTACGAGATCCGCTTCTGGAAGAACTCGCATTTCTGCCGATTAACTCTAAGTCCATACTCTTTCAGTCTGTTGAGCACCAGTTCCAAGTTTGCGAGGTGTTCTTCATCACCGTCACCTGTAATCAGAATATCGTCCAGGTAACATTGTGTGCCTGGAATTCCCTGTAATACCTGCTCCATGGCCCTCTGCCAAATTGCTGGAGCCGATGCCACTCCAAAAACCAGCCTGTTGTACCGGTACAAACCTCGATGCGTGTTGATCGTGAGGTATTGGCGTGACCCTTCTTCAACCTCCACCTGCAAGTGCGCCTGCGCCAGGTCTATCTTGGTGAAGTGTTTCCCGCCAGACAACGAAGCAAAAATATCCTCAATCCGCGGAAGCGGATACTGCACCGTGTGAAGCACCGGATTAACGGTGATTTTGAAAACTCCACAGATGCGAACCTTCCCTGGTTCTCCTGGCTTGTTGCTCGAAGGACGTTTCATAACGGGAACAATGGGCGTAGCCCACTCACTCCAATCTACCTTAGACAGTACACCTGAACATTCTAGCGCTTCCAGTTCCGCTTCTACAGTAGGTCGTATTGCATAGGGTACCGGTCTGGCTTTAAAAATTTTTGGGTGTGCATGTTCATCAATCTTGATGTTTGCCATAATTCCTCTCAGTGTTCCCAGTCCCTGCTGGAACACCTCTTTAGCATCATCCAATATTTTGGACAATCGTTTAGGTTTGACATCTGTTTCCCCGGAATCTACCGTTCGTGCCTTCAAGGAGTGCCAGTCCATATTCATTTTCATAATCCACTCCCGTCCCAGTAGTGGTGGACCTCCTTCAGGTAGCACATATAAGTCCATTACTTGGCTTTCTTCGCCCTTGTGGACCACTTTTACCTCTATCTTTCCGATGGGGTACACTCTTTGCCCCGTGTATGTTTTCAATATAATCTCCGTATCCCGTAGGGGAATATGTTGGAATAACCTTTTGTAATCTTTCTTATTCATGACCGTCAATGCCGATCCAGTGTCCAATTCCATCTTTACTTGGACTCCTGCTATCTGAAGGGTGACCCAAATTGTCTGGAGATCTGCATCCTTACCAACGTTGTGTACTCTTAAGCTACCCAGTTCATTACTGCTAGCGTCTGAATCTGACTTCTGTTCGGTCGAACTGTTCTTTGTCACCTTGTATACCTTTATGTATTTTCCTTGCGGTGACTTTTTGTTGCTGGTCTTCTTTCCTGACCGGCATACTTTAGCTATATGGCCAAGCCTGCCACACGTTCTGCATTCTTGGTTTTTAAACCAACACTGGTTCTGGTCGTGCGTTGTCTTTCCACAACGATAACATTTTACAGTACTCAAACCCAATTTATTTGTACTGAGTTCCAGTGACCGTAGCTGCATTACTGCCGTGCCTCTCGCTGCGGCTTCATGTGCTGCTGCCATAGTGACCGCTTTCTCAAGCGTCAGCTCATTCTCCTCGAGCAGTCGCTTTTGTGTATCTTCTTTTAATAAACCACACACAAATTTATCTCGTAGCGCCTCTGTCAGTCTCATTCCAAACTGACAGTACTTTGCTAGCTTACGCAATTCCATTAAATATTCAGCATTGCTTTCATCCTTCAGCTGCCTTCTGCTGTAAAATTTAAATCATTCCGCTAGCATCAGCGGCGTGGGGTTTAGATGATTTTTCAGGACAGTAACAATCTCCTCGAACGTCTTATCCGCCAGTTCATCTGGTGATAAAAGGTGTTTCAATTTCCCGTATGTCTTCGCACCCATTAAGTTTAATAATGTTAGTGCTTTCTCTTCATCTGGGATTTTATTTGCTTTACAATAATTTTGTATGCGTTCTACATACATGGCCCAATCTTCGATGTCGCTATCAAAGGTATTAATGTTCCCATGTTTAGGCATCGTTGCAATTTAATTTATTTTAATTTTTATCCAAGATGGCGGCTTCCCACTCTTGTCTTCATCCTCCGCCTACAAAATGGCGGTTTTCCCGCGCTTGGCGGTCTTCACCCGTCCCCCGACGCTGTCTCCACTTCACCGTGGCTCTCGCGCCTTCAGTTGCCCCAGACGCTGCGCCTTTTTAGCCCGAATGCGGCCCGGCCCTTATCACCAGCCGCGATCGATGTCCCCGCGCTGCGCCTTTCGGCCCGAATGCGGCCTGGCCCTTATCTCCGGTCGCGATCGATCTCACCGCCCTTATTCCTCCGTCTTCCCTCCCCGTCTGTACAGCCAACGCGGCCGACTTTCTGGTCGCGTCGCTGCCCGGCTTACCCACCACCGAGGTAGAAAGAAGATAGCTGACAGCTGCTGATGGAGGCTTCGAGTTCATGATGTCTTCTGCACTCTGGTTTCTCGATGTCTGCCGCGCGACGTGTCTTCCAGCAGGGTGATGAGGGTGGAAGCCTCTCTTCGACGTCCATTCTGTGGACGAAGCCACCGTGGATATAAACTGCCGCAGGGTAAGAATCGGACTCGTCACCACTGTTAAGTCTGTGTGTTCTAGTTGTAGTTACTAACACAGGCTACAAGATTAAAGTTCAACAGGTCTTTACTGGTTGGAGGTCAGGACTATACTAAATACAATATTACTACACAGTGCTTATATACCGGTGGTCACCACCGGTATTATGTATACAGCAGCCAGAGAAAGCAGTACATCTCTTAAGGTGGAACAGGCTTAAGTTCTCTTAAGGTGGAACAGGTTACATACACCACACCATCGTAGTTTCCTGTATTTAAATTCAGGACCCTAGTCTCTGAGTCCACTACTTCACTCTCCATCTTAATGAAGAATTCTATCATATTATGATCGCTCCTCCCCAAGGGGCCTCGCATAACAACATTGCTAATTAATCCTTTCTCATTACATAATACCCAGTCTAAGATGGCCTGATCTCTAGTTGGTTCCTCGACATATTGGTCCAGGGAACCATCCCATATACACTCTAGGAATTCCTCCTCCACAGTATTGTTACTAATTTGGTTAGCCCAATCTACATGTAGATTAAAGTCACCCATGATAACTGCAGTGCCCTTATTGCACACATCTCTAATTTCCCATTTAATGCCACCCCCAACCTCAGCATTGCTGTTTGGGGTTGTATACCACTCCCACTAATGTTTTCTGCCCCTTGGTAGTTCTGAACTCTACCCATACAGATGCCACATCATCAGAGCTAATATCCTTCCTTACTATTGTGTTAATTTGCTCTTTAACCAGCAATGCTGTCCCACCTCCTTTTCCTTTTTGCCTGTCCTTCCTGAATATTGAATACCCCTGGATGTTGAATTCCCAGCCTTGGTCACCCTGGAGTCGTGTCTCCATAATTCCAATACATCATATCCGTTTACGTCTATTTGCACAGCTAATTCATCCACCTTATTACAAATGCTTATTACAAAGGTAATAAAATAACCGTGGGAATTTAATCTGCACATTGATTTGGCAAATCAAATTATCAAGGGTGGTCTGGAGGACGAGTTCATGGAATTTAATCGAGACAGATTCCGAGAACAATACGTCATGGAACCAATCAGGGAAAATGTTATTTTAGATCTAGGTTTGTGTCTGGAGACAGGGTTAATTAGTAAACTTATAGTAAAGGATCCTCTAGGAAAGAGTCATCATAATATGATAGAATTTCAACATTGAATTTGAAAGTGACATTCTTAAGTCTGACACTAGAGTCTTAAACTTAAACAAAGCCAGATGGGTAGGTATGAGTGGTGAATTGGCGAATGCAGATTGGGAAATTATTGGGAAAAGGTATCTCAGTAGATAAGCAGTGGCAACCATTTAAAGATATATTCCAAAATTCTCAAAGAATATACATGCCATTGAGAAATAATATCTCCACGGGAAAGGTGCTCTATCCGTGGCTAACTAAAGAAGTTAAGGATAGTATTAAATTAAAAGAAGAGGCAAAGAATAGTAGTAAGTCTGAGGATTGGGAGATCTTTTGAAACCAGCAAATAGAAACATAGAAGATAGGAGCAGGAGTAGGCCATTCGGCCCCTCGAGCCTGCTCCACCATTCAATGAGATCATGGCTGATCATCCAAATTCAGTACCCTGTCCCTGCCTTTTCCCCATATCCCTTGATCCCTTTAGCCTTAAGAAATATATCCAACTCTTTCTTGAATATATTTAATGAACTGGCCTCCAATGCCCTCTGTGGCAGAGAATTCCACAGGTTCACTGCTCTCTGGGTGAAGAAATTCCTCCTTATTTCAGTCCTAAATGGCTTACCCCTTATCCTTAGACTACGACCCCTGGTTCTGGACTCCCCGGCCAACAGAAACATCCTTCCAGCATCTAGTCTGTCCAGGCCTGACAGAATTTTATAGGTTTCGATCTTCTAAACTCCAGTGAGTATAAGCCCAATCGACACAATCTCTCCTCATACGTCATTCCTGCCATCCCAGGAGCAAAAATTGATTAAAAGGGGAGAAAAGAATATGAGAGTAAATTATCAAGAAATATATAAACAGATTGTAAGAGATTCTACAAATATGTAAAAAAGAAGAGAGCAGCAAAAGTAAGTGTTGGTCCCTTAGAGGCTGAGGCAGGTGAAATTATATTGGGGAACAAGGGAATGGCAGAGGCTTCAAACGAGTATTTTGTATCTGTCTTCAAAGTAGATGACACAAAAGGTATAACCAAAAGTAGAAGGGAAACTAGGAGCTAATAAGAGCGAGGAACTTAAAGTAATTAATATCAGTAGAAATAAAGTACTTGAGATATTAACGGGAGTAAATACTGACAAATCCCCCGGACCTGATGTCCTACATCCTAGGGTTCTAAAGGAGGTGGCTGCAGCGATAGTGGAATCATTGGTTGTGACCTTCCACAATTCCCTAGGTTCAGGAAAGGTCCAAGCAGATTGGAAGGATACAAATGCAACTTTGCTATTCAAGAAAGGGGGGAGAGAGAAAACCGGGAACTACAGGCCAGTTAGCCAGACATTACTCGTCGGTAAAATGCTGGAATCCAAACTTAAGGAAGTGGTATCAGAGTACTTAGAACATCATAAAATAATTGATTAAACAGAGTCAACATGGTTTTATGAAAGGAAAATCATGTTGGACAAATGTATTAGAGTTTGTTGAGGATGTAACTAGCAGAGAAGATAAAGGGTAACCAGTGGATGTATTATATTTGGATTTCCAAAAAGCATTCGATAAGGTGCCACATAAAAGGTTATGAAGCAAGATAAGGGCTCATGGGGTTGGGGTAAGGTGTTAGCATGGATAAAGCATTGGGTAACAAACAGGAAACAGAGAGTTGGGATAAACGTGTCATTTTCAGATTCGCAGGCTGCAACTGATGGGGTGCCACAAGGATCAGTGCTTGGGCCTCTGCTATTTACAATCTATATTCATGACTTCGATGAAGGGACCTGGTGCAATATATCCACGTGTGCTGACAATATAAAGCTAGGTGAGACAGTAAGCTGAGAGGAGGACACAAAATGCCTGCAAAGGGATATAGATAGATTAAGTGAGTAGTCAATAAGCTGGCCGATGGAGTATAATGTGGGGAAAAGTGAGGTTATTCACTTCGGTAGGGTGAATAGAAAAAGAGAATATTTTTTAAATGATGAGAAACTATTAAATGTTGGTGTTCAGAGCGATTTGGGTGTCCTAGTAAAAGAAACACAGAGAATTAATATGCAGGTACAGGAAGCAATTAGGAAGGGAAACAGCATGTTGGCCTTTATTGCTAGATGGCTGAAATACAACAGTAGGGAAGTCTTGCTACAATTGTACATGGCTCTGGTGAGACCGCACTTGGAATACTGTGCACAGTTTTGGTTTCCTTATTTAAGAAATGATATACTTGCCTTCGAGGCGGTGCAACAAAGGATCACTAGCTTGATACCTGGGATGAGAGGGATGTCCTATGAGGAAAAGTTGAGTAGATTGGGCCTATGATTTCTGGAGTTTAGAAGAATGAGTGGTGATCTCATCCAAATTATAAGATTCGGAGATGGATTGACTGGGTAGAAGCTGAGAGAATATTTCCCCTTGCTGAAGAGACTAGATTTAGAGGCCATAGTCTCAAGATAAGGGGCCGGCACTTTATGACTGAGATGAGGAGGAATTTCTTCACTGAGAGGGTTGTGAATCTTTCGAGTTCTCTGCCCCAAAGTGCTGTGGATGCTGAGTCGCTGAGTATTTTCAAAGCTGAGATAGATAGTTTTTTGGACTCCAGGTGAATTAGTGGATATGGGGATCAGTCAGGAAAGTGTAGTTGAGGTCGAAGATCAGACATGATCTTATTGAATGATGGAGCGGGCTCGAGGATCCGCATTGCCTACTCCTGCTCCTAATTCTTATGTTCTTATGTTCTTAAAAATCCTAAGAGGAGATGGGGTATTACCTTAACGGGGCTGGAACACAAAGAGGGCAAGTGGAGTTACAGTTATACAAAAACCTGGTTAGCTCCCATTTGGAGCATTGTGTTCATTTCTGGGCTCCCCACCCGAGGAAGCATATATTGGCCTTGGAGTGGGTGCAGTGCAGATTCACCCGAATAGTGCCAGGGCTAAAAGGTTTAAATTATAAGGACAGGTTGTCCATTCTCGGCTTGTATTTACTTGAACATAGAAGATTAAGAGTGATCTATCTGTCAGGTGTTTAAGATGAGTAAAGGGGTTTAAAGGGTAAATAGAAAGAAACTATTTCCTGTGGTGGGAATAACCTCAAAATTAGATCTCCACCGTTCAGGGGTGATTTCCAAAACACCTCGTCAAACAAGTGGTGGAACAAATCAGGAACTCTCTCCTCCAAAAAGCTGTTGAGTTTAGGTCAATTGAAATTTCAAAACTGAGATTAATATATATAATCCTTGTCCCGCTCCAGATTCCGCCTCGATGGCTGACAGGAAGTCTTCTTTTCACCATCCAATTCATTTACTCTGATGGCCATAAACTCCCACGACCCTTCCAAACGGCTATTGAGATCCATATCCACATTCACTTTTCTCACACCCGGTACATATCAGACCAGACCCTGTCTCCTTTCCCTCCTCCCAATGCCTGTTGATGCTGAAATCCAACATCTCATCATATCTGTGGGGCTGCTCAGTTGTATACAACTGACTGTATCACTTTCTCTGAGTATCTCTGAACGCTCTTCAATCTCAAGTGCATCACAGAGTCTCCTTATGTATTATGTAGAGTAAAAATTTAAAAAGAAAAAATATGATGTATCGACAATTTCGATGGTGTGAATCTACCACAAATGTGTGCATTTATTTCAACAAATGTCTTCCCTGCTCCAATATATGATTATCCTCAGCTTCGGGAGTCTGTACCATTAATTTAGGAGTGTAGATTTCAAAATGTTTCATTTTAAAAGAAATTCCAATGTTGAATGTTATTGCAAAATATCCCACTCTCTGACCAGCAGCAGTCAATATGGCTCAGCTGAACCTGCTTCTTAAATGACTGTAACTAATGCCAATCATTGTGCAATGCTCGTGTGTCACTTGAGGTTTACCTCAGGCATAAATAAGACCTTATTTTGAAAGCACAAGAGCTGTGTCTCCAAAACACCAACAGACAGCATCGCTTCTCTCCGAAAATGGGACAGCCGGTAATCAGACAGATAGAAAACATTTATTACCCTATTCTTACAATAGTTGGTGTTCCTGGAAAGCCAATCTGTTAATATTCATCATTAACAGTGTCTCCCTGTGTCACTGACCTGCTGTCATTGTATTGATAATATTTGTTTGATTTGATGTGATTGATGAGCAGACACTGATTACCACCATCAAACAATTAATATTTAGAAAGCTCCAAGTTTCCAACATATTCTAAATATGACAGGCAGCAAAATGTATTCTGAAATACTAAATGAAACAATTTAGGTGGGATTGCGTCTCCTTTGCAGAGATTGTTGTAATTTTCAGACGTGAAATACTGCGGATTATGGAAACCTCAGCAGGTGAGGTAACCCATGACCGGGACCAACATCCTTGTGGGGAGGTTTGTTGTGCTGTTTGGGGGTGGGGGTTAAACTGACTTGGCAGGGGAATGGGATACGGAGTGAACTAAAGTAGGGGGTGAGGCACAGCCAAATATAGAGGATAAAACAAGTCAGCCTGGAAGGCAGAGCAAATATGTAACGGCACAAGGGAGTATTGCAAGGCTGGATGGCATTTATTTTAATGCAAGGAGTCTTGCGAGTAAGGCAGATGAATTGAAGGTGTTGATGAACACATGGGAGTATGCTATTGTTGCTATCACAGAGACATGGTTGAGGGACGGACAGGACTGGCAGCTCAATATTCCGGTGTATTGAATCCTCAGGCGAGACAGAGGTGGTGTAAAAGAGGAGGGATGTCGCAATATTAATCAAGGAGTTAATTACTGCTGTAAGGAGGGATGATGTCTTAGCAGGTTTCTCTAATGAGGCCATATGGGCAGAACCTAAAAACAAAAAGGGGGCATGCACTTTGCTGGGAGTGCACTATAGGCCCCCAAACAATCAGGGGGAGATAGAGGAGCAGATATGGAGGCAAATCTCAGAGAAGTGTAGAAATGATAGGGTAATAATAGTAGGGGATTTCAACTTCCCCAATATTAACTGGGATAGTCAGAGTGTGAAAGGCTTAGAGGGTGCGGAATTCTTAAAGTGCATGCAGGTGAGCTTTTTGAGCCAGCATGTAGAAAGCCCTACAAGAGAGGGGGTGGTACTGGACTTCATTCTAGGGAATGTAGGCAAGTGGTAGAAGCGTCAGTAGGAGAGCATTTTGGTGACAGTGACCATAATTCGGTGAGATTTAAGATAGTCATGGAAAAGGACAAAGATGGACCAGAAATAAAGGCCTAGAAATTCAGTGCCCTTAGCGCCGATTTTGCGGCGCTAGAGGGCCTAGCGCTGCAATTGGCGCCGGCGCCAAAATTGCCTGGGGCCCTTCCGCCGCGGTAGACCGGTAGCGCTGCGCCGGCACCGATGACGTCATCGGTGTGCGCAGCATCCCGGTTGCCATGCCGACGGGCCCCAGCGCCGAAATTCAGTTGCGGCCGCCTCGCCCGTGGCAGCCGCAACTAAGACTCTGGCAACAGAGTCTTAGATGACTTTGCGCCGGCGCATTAAAGGCCCCGCGGCGGCCGGCCGCTTTCCCGCCGGCCGCCTGGCCGCAGCTCCCTCCCCGGACTTCCCCCCCGCCCCCCCCGGAACAGAAGCAAGCCCGGCACTTGTCCGAGGTGCCGGGCTCATTTTTAAAAAGATTTTCGCGGGCCGCGGCCAGGTGCAGGCAGCTCCTCCTTAAGGGAAGGAGGAGGCCTGCACTTCCCGAACCTGCCGCACCGCAGCGGGCGCCGCAGCGCCGGAATAGCGCCGAAATTCAGCGCGTTGCGCCAGTTTTCAGGCGCAAACAGCTCTCAGCAGCGCCGGCAGCCGTTTGGGCGCAGAACTATTGAATTTTGGGCCCGACCAGCGCGACTTAGCTCCGGCACTAACTTCCAGCGCTAAAGCCCTGGCTGCGCCAAAACTCAATTTCTAGGCCAAAGGTTCTAAATTGGGGGAAGGCCGATTTTAATATGATAAGGCAGGATCTGGCCAAAGTGGATTGGGATCAGCTACTTGTAGGAAAATCCACATTAGAGCAGTGGGAGTCTTTCAGAAAGGATATAGAGAGAGTACAACGCCAACATGTTGATGTAAAAGTCAAGGGTGGGAACAACAAGCCCAGGAAACCCTGGATGTCAAGGGATATACAAGAATGCATTAGGAAAAAAGGGAGGCTTTTGGCAGATACAAAGGACTAAAAACAGTGGAAGCCCTAGAGGAGTATAGAAAGTGTAGGGGGGTACTTAAAAAAGAAATTAGGAGAGCGAAAAGTGGGCATGAAAAAACACTGGTGGGCAACATAAAGGAAAATCCCAAGGTTTTTTATAAGTATATTAAAAGGATAACCAGGGAAAGAGTAGGGCCCATTAGGGACCAAATTGGAAATCTGTGTGTAGAGCCGAAAGATGTGGGTGAGGTTTTAAATGAATATTTTGCATCTGTGTCCACTATGCAGAAGGGCAATGTAGGCACCGAAATTAGGAAGGGGGATTGTGATATACTTGAACAAATTAGTATTGTGAGGGAGGAGGTACTAGCTGTTTTAGTAGGCTTAAAAGTTGTTAAATCCCCAGGCCCGGACGAGATGTATTCCATGCTGCTGTGTGAGGCAAAGGAGGAGATTGCAGGGGCTCTGACACAAATTTTCAGAACCTCTCTGGCCACAGGGGAGGTGCCAGAGGTCTGGAGGACTGCTAACGTAGTACCATTATAAAAGAAGGGTAGTAGGGATAAACCAGGGAATTATAGGTCAGTGAGCCTATCATCAGTGGTAGGGAAATTATTGGAAAAAATTTTGAGAGACATAATTAGTCTCCACTTGGAGAGGCAAGGATTAATTAGGGATAGTCAGCATGGCTTTGTCAGGGGGAGATCATGTCTAACCAATTTGATTGAATTTTTCGAGGGGTTGACTTGGTGTGTGGATGAGCGTAGTGCTGTTGATGTAGTCTAAATGGATTTCAGCAAGGCTTTTGGCAAAGTCCTCCATGGGAGACTGGTCAAGACGGTAAGGGCCTATGGGATCCAGGGCAATTTGGCACAGTGGATCCAACATTGGCTTAGTGGCAGGAGGCAGAGGGTGATGGATGAAGGTTGTTTTTTGACTGGAAGCCTGGGTCCAGTGGTGTACTGAAGGGATCGGTGCTGGGTCCTTTGCTGTTATTAGTGTACATTAATGATTTAGATATGAATGTAGGAGGTATGATCAGTAAGTTCGCAGATGACACGAAAATTAGTGGATTGGTAAATAGAGGGAAGCCTCAGGCTACAGGACGATATAGATGGGTTGGTCAGATGGGCAGAACAGTGGGAAATGGAATTCAACCCTGAAAAGTGTGAGGTTGTTAAGTCTGTGTGTTATAATGAGAATTATTACACAGACCACAAGAGTAAATTTTAACAGGTCTTTACTCGTCGAAGGTCAGGACGGAACTGCCCAATAAATCATTACACAGCACTTATACACCGGTGTGGTCACCACCGGTATTACAGTATACAGCAGCCAAGATAAAGTAGTGCAACCCTTAAAATAGTTCTCTTAAAGGTGGAACGGTTACATACACTACAATCCTCCCTTTTTAGCTTAACAGTATATATATTTCCCATTAAACATAACATCATAACATATATACACAACTTCATGTAAAAACAGTTCACAGATTCAGTCTCTGCGGAGGCGCCTCCTGCGCTTCCTGCCTCAGTCCGGACAACGCCTCGGTGGTGTAGCAGTTCTCGGTGGTGTAGTAGGTTCTCCTTGCTGGGGTGACTCATCTAATAGTCCTTCACTGGACTTAACAGCTTGAACTTTCGTAACTTCAGAACCAGCATTGCTGACTTCTAAAGGCTCGAGTACCTTGGGAAGTTTTTCTACTTCCAGACTGATTTGGCTCAGTTTGGAGGGACCACGTGCGTGACCTGGTAGGGGTGATAATGGTTCAGATGAGTCATCATCTTCATCATCATGGGACAACTCACATGAATATACTAGATTGCTGTCCTCCTCAGTATCTATGTCCTCCAAATGTTTTATTATTTCTATTTTTGGAGCTTCAACTGTGAGTGTGGCTGTGGTCTGTGCATTATTTGATTTGCAGCTATATTCACCAGAGTCTTTGGTTGTGAGGTTTGTAATGGTAAGTTCTATCACATTCTTATTTTGTTTAAATTTGTATCGGTCAGAAGATTCGATTAAGCTCTGGTCTTTGTACCATCTGACCATCTTGGGAGTAGGTGTAAACTCACAGCTCAAAGTAGCAGAATGCTTCTCTTCCACTGTAATGTTCTGTAGTTCTTTGACTACCTTTGATGGAGGCTCTTTAATAGTCAGCCTCGCCTCAGATTTTGATTTCCCTGCAATAAACTGCAGCAAGCCGGTCATCTTACAAGTTGTTTTTTTCAGAGTGAGACGATGGATAGTGCCACGATGCTCAATGTCCACATCTTCAGAAGCATGAAGAATTTCACCATTTAGTATCCATTTTGGAGGCTTCACGTCAGCAACTGAAAGCTCACACTCAAGAATGGCGTTACTTGGCTCTGTCACTTCCACATCACATATGGGTTTAATGATGGCAATTGATTGCTCTTCTACATATAACTTTGCTGTGCTTTGGTCATCTATGGCATCGCACATGTAGTTGCCTTCATCTTCAAACGCGACATTATTAATAACGAGCTTCCTGTACACATCTTCACTCACAATCTCATATTTATTACTGGGATGAATCTCTTTGTCTTTGTAATACCACTTGACAGCAGCATTTGGCCTGGAAACCTTGCATCCGAAAATGACACGATGCTTCTCCATGCCCATCTTCTCTCTTAAGGGTTTCACAATTTTAACTGGCAATTCTTTAATTCGAAGCAAAGCTCTGGAAGTAGCGCTTTCAGCAACAAACTTGATCTCTGCAGCATCTTCAGTTTTTGCCTCTGCCACCAATTCCCTGAGTGGCTTATTACTGCTGGCACTGCTCACAAAAGGGTGCTCTTTCTCCTTAGCTTTCAACTGACCGATGAATTTGACATATTCCCTTTCTTGCTCAGCTTTGATTCGTTTGACCTCATCGCGCAGACGGTTTGTGTGTTCCTGCTCCATTTTCTCAATCAGCTGCTTCTGCTCTCTTCCCAGATTCTCCAACTCTGCGTCAAAGAACTTTTTCTTTGCATTCATCTCTTGCTCAAAACGGCGAATCATTTGTTCTAATTGCTGTTGTAGTTTGAAATTGAGTTGAGTTCGAGCCCGGTGTTCCTCAGAAATGTGCATGTCGGTAGACTGGACAGACGCAGAATTCTCTGTCAAACTATGTTGTTGTTGTTCAGTGGAATTCTGTTCTGATACTTGGTTCTCTCCTGAAGCATTTATGCACTCCTTCGTTTTTCCATCATTAGTCTGCAAGTCCATTTTAGACTTGTCTTTTGCACATGGGCTGGTCTTACCATCATCAGTACCAGAGTCTGAGCTGATTGTCTTCACCGAGTTCTCACCCTCTGCTTTGTCACTGTCACTGCTGCATATGCCCTCATCCACTATTCTGGACAATCGTGCAGGTTTGACATCTTTGTTTTTCCCGGAATCTACCATTATTGCTTTTAGGGAGTGCCAGTCCATATTTATTTTCCTGATCCACTCCCGTCCCAGAAGTGGTGGACCTCCCTCAGGTAGTACATATATGTCCATTCCTTGGTGTTCTTTGCCCTTGTGTACCACCTTGACTTTTATCTTTCCGATGGGGTATACTCTTAGCTCCGTGTATGTCTTTAATACTATCTCCGTATCCCGTAGGGGGATATGTGTGAATAACCTTTTGTAATCTTGCTTATTCATGACCGTCAACGCCGATCCGGTGTCCAATTCCATCTTCACTTGGACTCCTGCTATCTGCAGTGTGGCCCAGATAGTTTGTCGGTCAGCTTCCTTACTCACATTGTGAATTCTCAGACTACCCAGTTCCTTGCTGTTGGAGTCTGAATCCGAATTCTGTTCATCCGAACTCTTCTCAGCCACCTTATGTACCTTTCTGCACTTTTCCTGCGGTGACTTTTTGTTGCTGGTCTTCTTTCCTGACTGGCATACTTTAGCTATGTGACCAAGCTTGCCACATTTTCTACATTCCTGGTCTTTAAACCAGCATTGGTTCTGATCGTGTGTTGTCTTTCCACAGCGATAACATTACGTTGTACCCAAAGCCATTTGATCTACGCTGAGTACCGCTGCTTTCAGCTGCATTTCCGCAGTGCCTCTCGCTGCGGCTTCGTGCGATGCTGCAATAGTGACAGCCTTATCAAGTGTAAGATCATTCTCTTCAAGCAGCCGCTTTTGTGTTCCTTCTTTCGACAATCCACACACAAATTTGTCTCTCAGTGCCTCTGTCAGACTTTCCCCAAACTGACAGTATTTCGCTAGCTTACGCAGTTCGATTAAATACTCCGCGTTGCTTTCCTCTTTCAGTTGCGTTCTCGCATAAAATTTAAATCGTTTCGCTAACATCAGCGGTGTGGGGTTCAAATGATTCTTCAGTACAGCAACAATATTAGCGAAAGTCTGATCCGCCAGCTTAGCTGGTGATAGAAGATGCTTCAATAGCCCGTATGTCTTCGCACCCATTGAGTTTAGTAAGGTTAGTGCTTTATCTTCATTTGATATTTTATTTGCCTTACAATATATCTCTATGCGTTCTACATACGTGGCCCAATCTTCAACATCGGGATCGAAATTGTTGATGTTACCATGCTTAGGCATCCTCGCAATCTTCTTGAGAGACAAAAAGACATTTTTCTTTTATTTTCTTTTTCAAAATGGCGTTTTCCCACGCTCGTCTTCTTCCCCCGCCTACGAAAGTGGCGGCTTCCCGCGTTTGCCTTTCTCCCCTGCTGGCTGTAATGGTGATTGCCGTATTGCTGCGTTCGCCCTCCCCAGCGGTTTTCAAATCGTGCCCCCCAGCCCCTCTTGCAGTCCGGTCCTTTCCCCCCCCCGGCTGCGGCTGAGTTCTCCGCGTTTTTTTATTTTTTTATTTTCTCCCGCGCTTACACTGTCCCGGTCGCTGCGCCTCATGGCCTCGGTAGCTGCCCGGCCTTTTTCACCGGTCGGTCGAGCTCTCTCTCGACGCTGTTGCGTCTTCCAGCCCGCTATTTTCTCCCGCGCCTTACGCTGTCCCGGTTGCTGCTCCTCGCGGCCTCGGTAGCTGCCCGGCCTTTTTCACCGGTCGCGGTCGAGCTCTCTCTCAGCGCTGTTGCGTCTCCCAGCCTGCTTGTAGCCCGGTCTCTCACACCGGCTGCGTTTGCATTCACCGCGGCTTCCGTGCCATACGCTGCCCCAGTCTCAGCGCCTCTGGCCCTGACTTCTGTCCGGCTCTTTTCCCCGGCCGTGGTCGAGTTCTCCGCCCTTATACCCACCGTTTTTCCCTCCCCTACTTCACAGCCAACGTGGCCGACTGGCTGCTCGTCGCTGATCGGCTTACCCACCACCGTGATAGAAGGGATGATCACTGCCTGTTGCTGATGGAAGGCTTCGTGTCAGAATTCTTCCTTTGCTCTGCAGACCCGAGTCTTTTCTCAGCAGAATGATGAGGGCGGATGCCTCTTCTCGACGCCCGTTAAACTGCCTTGGATGTATCTCTGCCACAGGGTAAGATCGTACTCGTCGCCACTGTTACGTCTGTGTGTTATAATGAGAATTATTACACAGACCACAAGAGTAAATTTTAACAGGCCTTTACTAGTCGAAGGTCAGGGCGGAACTGCCCAATAAATCATTACACAGCACTTATATACCGGTGTGGTCACCACCGGTATTACAGTATACAGCAGCCAAGATAAAGTAGTGCAACCCTTAAAATAGTTCTCTTAAAGGTGGAACGGTTACATACACTACAGAGGTGATGCATTTTTGGAGGGCTAGCAAGGCAAGGGAGTACACAATGAATGGTAGGATCCTATGGAAGGACAGAGGATCAGAGGGACCTTGGTGTGCATGTACATAGATCCCTGAAGGCAACTGTACAGGTAGAGAAGGTGGTTAAAATGGCATATGGGTTACTGGCCTTCATTAACCGAGGCATAGAATATAAGAGCAGAGAGGTTATGATGGAGCTGTACAAAGCGCTAGTTAGGCCACAGCTGGAATACTGTGTGCAGTTCTGGTCGCCACCCTATAGGAAGGATGTGATTGCATTGGAGAGGGTGCAGAGGAGATTCACCAGGATGTTACCTGGGCTGGAGCGCTTCAGCTATGAAGAGAGACTGGACAGGCTGGGGTTGTTTTCCTTAGAGAAGAGAAGGCTGAGGGGGGTCCTGATTGAGGTGTACAAAATTATGAGGGGTTTAGATAGGGTAGCTAGAAAGAAGGTTTTCCCCCTTAGTAGAGGGGTCAATAACCAGGGGGCATAGTTTTAAGGTATGTGGCAGGAGTTTTAGAGGGGATTTGAGGAGGAACTTTTTCACGCAGAGGGTGGTTGGAATCTGGAACTCACTGCCTGAAAGGGTGGTAGAGGCAGGAACCCTCACAACATTCAAGAAGCATTTAGATGAGTACTTGAAACGCCATAGCATACAAGGCTATGGACCAAATGCTGGAAAATGGGATTAGAATAGATAGGGCTTGATGGCCGGTGCGAACACGATGGGCCGAAGTGCAACTTTCTGTGCTGTATAAATCTATGACTCTATGGGGACGATTTTCGTTCAGGTGCGGGGAATTGGCGGTTTCCCCGAATTTAGTGATTCCGACATGATTGTAAATGGGTCTGTGAGATTGATGCAAATTTAACACAATTGGTCAATTGATTTCCAGCATGTGGGAAGCCTTGGCAATTGAATATTTCCAGTCAGAAAGCCGCAGAATATGACATCATCATTGCTGCTGCTTTTAAGGTTCACAGCAAGCCTTGCTTCCTCTGCAGGCTTCCAACCTTCCACATTAAGATGGCACAGGAGCCTGCAGGGGGAACGGCCAGCGGGAGGGCCAGATCTGTGCCCAAATTTGATGAGGCTTCACTGCAGGCATTATTGGATGGTGCTAGGGCCCACAGGAAGGCCCTCTTCCATTCTTCAGGGAGGAAGAGGCCTCCCAGCCAGAACAAGGCCGTGTGACTAGAGGTGGCAGGTCAAGTCAACTCCTTGGGGCTAACACGAAGAACGTGGTTGCAGTGCAGGGAAAGATTCCATGACCTTCTTCGCACTGGAAAAGTAAGTACTGTCTGATGTTTCCATCACCCTCAATCTGATCCCCATTGCCTTTCCTCACCAGCACTCAGCTTTAGCAATCTCTTCCTGCACATCCCACTAGACACTCACATCCATGCACCCTTACCCATTCCCTCCCTCTCTATGCTCACATTCACAGAACTATGCCACCATGCAGCCCTCACACTCCCTCTCACTCTGATGCTTTGAACACAACTGACAACACACAGGGAGGGCCCTTGGTCTTGCAACCTCACTCCATCGTTGTCTCCTTCTAAGTATCTATGCTATGCAATCTCTGCACTCACTCCTTCAATCTCACTCAACCTCCATTTGTCTCCCTCATTGCAGGAAAAGAGAGCGCACAACAGGAGAGAGCGAGCCAGGACAGGAGGAGGGCCGCCCTCGTTAGCCCAGCTCACCCCCTGGGAGGAAGGCGTCCTGGAGATTGCTGGGGCTGACCGAGATGTGGACGTTGGGGAAGGACAGGCAGGAGCATCCACGCAAGCTGGTGACAGAATAGTTTTCCATCTCTCTCATTGGCATTGCATGAGTCGCTGATAATGATTCTGAAGCTACATCATATGGACTTATGATCATCTGCAAAAAGCAATGTGCATGTAACCTTGGCATCACATCGCTAACTTTTTTCTTGACTCCCCCACAGGACCATCGAGAGCCCCCGTCCCCACTCTGCAGGAGGAAGAGCCTGAGCAGCCAGTCTCCTCTGAGGAATCTGCAACCTCTGAGGGCGTGGCATCATCAACAATAAGCGCACCCAGCACCAGCGCAGACACTCACACCTCGGTAGGACCTTCGGGACATAGAGTAGAGTTGTCACCTGGTGTATCACAGCTCACAGTGAGCATCAGCAGATTGTGGAGACAGGGACAGCAGTGGAGAGTCCTCGTCGGAGGGCGCAGGACTCTGCCAGCTCGGCTCAGCTGCATGTTGACCCTCTGCCTCTGGGTCCATCCATAAGATCAGAGGTGATGGAACTCCGGGCACAGATGCAGGAGTCTCTGGCAGGTTTTGTCTCTAGGGTTGCTGCGAGTGTAGAGCGAATGGAGGAGTTCATAGCGAGCATGAGCAGAGCCTTTGTGGAGTCATTGGTGCATGAACGCATCACCACAGAAAGGATGGCAACCACCGTGGAAAGGATGGCTACAGTAGAGGAGAGGATGGCTATGGCCATGGAGGAGCTAAGTCGCCAGAGTTTTGAAAACATGGTGAGTGTTCAGAATAGCCTGACATCTCTGAAGGAGCGATGGTCAGCTATTGAACAGAGAAACCAGACCTTCATGGCACGCCCTCTGAGTAGGACTGCCATTGTAGAAACAGGTCCCCATGGCCCCCCTGATGTGCAGCAAGCTGCTCTCAAGCCACTTGCAGGCACTGAGGGGGACCTGACCCATGAGTGGGAGGTTGGTGGCAGACCTCAAGGAAGTGGGGGCTCCTCTCCAAGTGCTCACACTTCCACGCCACTGCAGAGCCCTCGGTCAGAGCCCCGCCGGAGTACACACCCAATGGAGATAGAGGTCTCAACCCCTGCACAGCCGCAGGAGCAGCAGACTGCTGGTGAGCCCTCACAGGCTCACCATCCCAGAGGACGCCCGCCAAAGGTGTCGAGACAGGAGCAGCAGGAAATTGAGCAAGGGGCGTCCACACCTGCTGAAGCCACAGGGGAGCCACTATGTAGGAGCACGCATAAGAGGAAAATAAAGCACTAATAGTCACAAGGATAGCCACTTGGGTGAAATGTTGTGTTTATTTTAAAAATGCCATCAGTTGGTTATTGTAAATAAAATTTCTGATGGCAACTTCTGCAGTTGTGGCGTGTGTCATTTCGCGAATGGGGCTGGAGGTCCTCTAATGTCAAGAGGGGTTGGAAAAAAAGGCCTCCCATGCTTCTGGTAGGTGCCTCAGCTGTGGAAGTGCTGAGTGAGGGTGGCGAGAGGGGTCTCGCAGGAGGTCACACTGGAGAAGTGTGTGAGGTTCCAAACTTCCACAGCTGTGGTTATGCCTTCTAAAAGTTGCCCCAGACCTGAGACAACAAAGTCCTGCCACCTGCAAATGATGACTGATCAAATATCCTCCTTAATGTTGGACGTGCAGCTGATCGTCAGCAAGCCAATAGTGTTCACGCCAGGTTTCACAGGCGTCATCCCCACCAGGTGCGTTTTACGTGGGAAAAGGGTTAAAAGGCAAGGGCCTGTTAAAATGGGAGTATAAAGGCCAATCAGTGCTGTTTAAGGGCCCTAAAGACCAGTCACGCCTGTTGCAGGCAGGATTGATTCAGGTCAATCAGACACACCTAGGTTAAAATGGCATGGAGGCGGGAACCAGGCGGGGGGGTCACGACCCCTAGGTTTGCGATTTTAACCCCCCGCATGCCTAAAAGCCCGCCTCACGGCCCAAGGAAAATCGAGGCCTATGACTCTATGAAATAGAAACACAGTTAAAGTTTCAGGTCGATGACCAGTTCTGATGAAAGATCATCGATCTAAAACTTTAACTATGTTTCTCCTGCCACATATGCTGTTTGTCCTGCTGAAAATTTACAGCACTTTCTATTCATTTATATGTAATTTTAAATCCGAGCCAATTACTAGCATTGCACCTGGGTTCTAGTTGGCTAATATTGTTGAAAAGTTTAAAATATCCATCAAGGTGTGTTTCCCACTAACTTTCCGGGAATGTGCCCACAGCAGCGATTGTTTGTCACGATTACCAGATATCCGTAAACCATGGGCACATTTGCCGCTATGTTTTGGTGAAAGGCGAGATCTCGAAAAGCGGCTACTATTCGGAAAGTTTACACTCACAGGGCAACCCTGAAGGCTGCGAGTGTGAAACTGAGTGATATTGGATGCTGCATTAAATTGAGGCCAGCTAATGGTGTGAGCCAGCACAGTAAAGGCCAACACACTGCTTGAATCCCAAAGTCAAGGTATGGCAGAATTTGTAATGATCCCACCTGCAGCATTCTTTATGGCAGGGTCGGGTAGCTACGGCAAACTGGCGGCTAGAACTGTTATGTTCATTAATAACTAGACATTCTTATTATGAACACAGCTAGCTATTGCTAGTTACTTTTATTGAGCACATGTGGACTGGTACAGTATCTGTAGAGGCTTCCATCTTGACTGCTGCCTTGTGGGTAGCCTAGTGCCTCATGGGTAATGTAGTCTTAATATATATACAGCTGGGTAGTGTAGTCTTAATACATACAGCTATATACAGCTCTACACAGCTCTACGGCTCCACCTAGTGCCCACTATAGAATGACATGTTATTGATCATTACATCCCCCTTTCTTTGAGGTTTAACAAGATCAATATCAATCAACTTTCAAGAAAACAATAAAGATAATATCAGTAACACTTTTGTTAGTGTTCTATAAACATAAACATTTTCAAAACAGTCAACACATTTTCAAAGCTTTACATTGTACTCAAAGATTAAGTCTATCAGGCTTTTTTACTTCACGTGTGGATCTTCTCAACACGGGTAAGTCTGATGTGTCTTCATGAGATTGTTCTGGTGGTGAATGACAAGATGCAGTTGCGGCATTGTCATCAATCTGCTCTTGTATAGATCGAGGTCTCCTTGCGATCTTTGCTTGGAGAGGGTTTCAGTGTTTACTTTACTCTTCATGCCATAACTCTCAATGTAGTCAATGCACTCTCGAAAAACTGCTGGCAGCTGGAACCCATCATACAGCATAGTCCTCTCAGCAGCCTCGGCTAATGGAACACCAAAGATTGGCCTGAGGGAAGAAGGAGTATCCACCGGAACTGCTTCCTGCTCTGGTGCAAGCTTCTTCTTTTTCTTTTTCTCTTTCCACTGCTTAACAACATCTGCTGCGGTTATATCTTTGGAATTTTTCTCCTTTTGTTTTTCCTCTTTGTTCTTTTCTTCCTTCGGTTTCTCTGCTTCCTGCTCTGGTGCAGGCTTCTTCTTTTTCTTTTTCTCTTTCCACTGCTTAACAACATCTGCTGCGGTTATATCTTTGGACTTTTTCTCCTTGTGTTTTCCCTCTTTGTTTTCCTTTGGCTTCTCTTTGACCTTAATGTCTTTTTCTTTCTTCTTGGAGAATCTAGGCTTTTTGAAGACATGGATACCCTTTGGCCTTTTCATCCTTGATGGGCTCTCTGCTTCATCACCTGTGTCATCTTGTCTGCTTAAGGCACAGTTTATACGGTAGACTCTTTTGACCAGTTCTAAGTCCTCACAAGCTTTGTCACCCAATAGTGAATCAAGCCTTTCAGCCACAACAGAAAACATGAGATGATGCACTTTGTCTTTGACTGTCTGCATACACCTAAGCTATCTATTTTCTGTCCATTATAGTCCTTCAGTAGTACTGACTTTTTCTGTATTTTGGGCTTTTCTTTCATATTGTTAATGTCACTCATACTGATTAAGTTTGCTTTTGCCCCAGTGTCTAGTTTCAAGGTAACTAATGCTCCATTTACCTGCAGTGGGATCATCCATTTGTCCTCTTTTACTGCATTAACTTTATGTTCAGCATTGTTCATTTCTGAGGGCTGCACATTTTCTGTATCCGTTTTGATATTGTCACACGACCCCATTCGTACAAAAAATGTCTCACTTAAATCAGTGTCCTCAATCACATTAACTTGTTGCCCTTTCATTGTTTTTACTTTTGAAAAGCATTGTTTGGCAAAGTGATTCTTTCCATTACACTTTGTGCACATTTTTCCAAACGCTGGGCATTGTCTTAACTGGTGTTTGTAACCACAGAGTTTACAATTAAAAATTTCATCCTCCGATTGCTTTTCATTTCTGTTCTGCCCACGTTTCTTCCCCTTATAGGACACAGCACCGACAGCAGCACTTACTACAATTGCATCATTATTGATTTCACTGAAAGTCTTCGCGTGCTTTCGAGCTAGCTCGCTGGCTTGGCATATTTGCACTGCATTTTCCAAATTTAGTTCGGTTTCTCTCAACAACCATTCCCTGACTTTTTTATCATGAATACCAAACACAATCTGGTCACGAATCATGGATGATTTCAGCTCAGAGAAATTACATGTCTGTGCTTTCAGTTTCAGATCAGTTATAAAGCTATCAAAAGTCTCATTTTGTTGCTGTGTCCGAGAATGGAAGATGTATCTTTCATAGGTCTCATTCTTTTTGGGAGAGCAATGTGCATCAAATTTTTTTAGCACATCTTCTAATTTTTCTCTGTTCTCCGCTGGATTAAATACAAATGTTTTAAATACCTCTATCGCCTGTGGGCCTGCAACCGTAAGCAGCAACGCTATCTTCCTTGCGTCTGGCTTCGTACCGAATCCGATGGCTGCAATGTAGAGTTCGAATTGTTGTTTAAAAGTCTGCCAATTGTAGTCAATTTTTTCTGTGAGTTTCAAACGCTCTGGTGGCTTCAAATTCTCCATGTCGCTTTTCACAATTTTCAGCAGATCTTCACCACCCTGGTACCATGTTATGTTCATTAATATCTAGACATTCTTATTATGAACACAGCTAGCTATTGCTAGTTACTTTTATTGTGCACATGTGGACTGGTACAGTATCTGTAGAGGCTTCCATCTTGACTGCTGCCTTGTGGGTAGCCTAGTGCCTCATGGGTAATGTAGTCTTAATATATATACAGCTGGGTAGTGTAGTCTTAATACTTACAGCTATATACAGCTCTACACAGCTCTACGGCTCCATCTAGTGTCCACTATAGAATGACATGTTATTGATCATTACAAGAACCACCTGTAAGAATTCACAATAATTTACAGTTCTGAAGATTCATTTTTTTGATTAAAGTATCCCTGGGCAATGTGCTTTTAAATTTCGTGGGATAAAAATGGCAGTCGCACCACATGGCCGAATGACAAAAGAGGCTTGGAATGCAGCTTTCTGTGTCTGGAAGTAAGGTTCAATGAAGACAAAGGACAATGCTTTGTTTACAAAGCAACTGAATGCTATTAGCATTTGTTTGTATATCGAGTGGATACATCTAAACTGGAGAAGAGACTTTTTGTATCTTGAATGGGAAACGTTAAGATTTGAATGGATTTTAAATCACCCCAGTACTGGACAATAGAACAGTTGTATCTCCCTTTTGTTTCAGCCCAGGGAGCTCCGAAAATCACATTAACTCAATCTAACCACTTTGAGTTAGCCAATCACAGCTTTCTCTTGTGTATTGGACCCTTTTGGGTGGGGAATTTTGCACACAGCCTTGCAAGGCAGGGCGGGAGGGGCTCACCAGATATAAAGATAGGGCTGAGAAGCCAGCTCTCTCTCTTGACTTCCTGGGACCACAGGTGAGCCTCTCTCTCTCTCTCTCTCTTCGCTGGACCACAGGTGAGCAGGGTGTTCTGACTCCTCAACAAGGCAACCTAGCAGGAGTTTGGGGGATGGTAATTTAAGGGAATTGCTAAGATTGTTTAATCAACATTGTAGTCACTTACCCCTCGTTTTTGCCGTCTGCCTTACCCCATTTTAAGCAATTTTACTGTAATTACTGTGTGCGTGTGGGATAGTTTGATATTTTGATTATAGTTTCTTTTAGTTAATAAAGCTTGATTTTTCTCTCACCCAAACCACGTGTTCCGTTTTAATATCATTAATTATAAGTTCCTCCACTCAGAACTAAAGGAGGGGTAGCGATTCGAAACCGCTGTTTGTAAATTGGTTTAGAGTGCAGCAGCAAAAAGACTGCTGGCCAGGTAGATTACCCTAAACTAGTTTAAAAGAAGCCCTCGGAATCCTTACACACCGCCTTTGAATAATCCGATGGATTTACCTGCCAATTAATATCAAACGAAGGAAAATGCGGCGGGTTGTGATAACAGATGATCCTTTGCCAGCATTTCCTTTCAGCGCACCAGCCAATCAATCTCCTGCTGTGGGGCAATGTTAACCTAACCCACCCTCGGTAAACTGACAGGATCGGGAACAGCGCTGGTTTAACACTGAGCCGATTCTGCTCTCTACTGAAGATGATGGAGAGTAATATTGGGCGGTGAGTAAATCGAGCGTTGCCCTCGATCCCGTGGGTTTTCACCCTGCGTGTTCGGTTAAGACCACCTCGGAGAGATATTTGAGGCCAACGTTAGAAATTCATGAATTTTCAGATCAATAAACTGGCGAGTAATAATCCTCTAAATATAAGGAGATTCAGTAACTTCATCTTCCTCCTCTTTGCAGCTAATTTCATGATAATTGTGCTTCTCTCCCGTGGAAGGCGCGGTCTCTCCAAATGCATCACCCATTACCTGGTGGCCATGGCAACGGCTGACCTACTGGTCCTGATATTTGCTGTAATCTTGTATCAGATTAATGACGCTTATTTTCCATACTCATTTCTGAACTACACTCCCATTTGCAGTCTCAATCTCTCCTTGAATTTTGTTTCCTTTGATTGCTTTGTCTGGTTAACTGTCACTTTCACCTTTGATCGATTTATGGCCATTTGTTGCCAAAGATTGCAATCAAAATATTGTACCAAAGTAAGAGCAACTGTGGTGATAGCAGTGATGTGTGGGCTGAGCTTTTTCGAAAAATCTACTTTATATTTGAACCTCGGGAAATAATTGACAATGTGCCATGGTCCTGCTCTATAAAATCAAGCATCTATACCTCACCCATATGAGTAGAACTTCTGTGGATGGAAACAGTTTAAACCCCATTTGCTCCATTTGTGTTGGTTTTACTGCTCAATGCTCTGTCAATCGGGCACATTGTACTGGCCAACAGAGGGAGAAGGCGACTTCGAGGAAACAACAATGCTGAGAAACTAAATGATCCAGAGACAGAAAACCAAAAGAAATCCATAATTTTACTGCTCACCATATCTGGCAGTTTTATACTGTCATGGATGGTATTATTCACGTATTATTTAGTTGCACAATTTGCAGTACTCAATTTTCAGAGGCAAATTACAATAACCCTTTCTCTATTATGGAACAACCCGGGTATATGCTTCGCACTTTGAGTTGTTGCACAAACACATTTATTTATGCAGTGTCCCAGAGCAAATTCAGAGATGAGTTCATAAATATCATTAAGCGACCCCTAGGATTAATAACGTTTTTATTTCAGTCAGTTAAAACACAACAGGAATCATTTTATCTGTGGGAATGAATGCAAAAGGGGCGATATCGAATTGACCGCACACCAGGCAGCATTGTCTGAAATGCAAAGGAAACAGGAAGTGATGTACAATGGGAGGCTAATGTGATAGAATCCATTCGACACCATCGTCCCAAACTAAAATTCTCCAATTACAGCCCCGCAAATGGACCCAAATTGTTCAATAGAAATGTGCAGTGATTAACTTTCCGTCGAATTGCTCACACTCGGTGAAAGCCTGTAGGCTGGAGTTTCCTGTTTCTGCGCTCGCCAACCTGATTTTATTTCCAATTAAAATGAAAAAATGGGGGACATGGGGACAGGGCTTGCTCCTTCAAGAGCGCGAAAACTGCATGCCCCGGCCGTGGTAATTTAGCATTACAGAGGGGATAAGCTCGATAAGAATCATTATATACTCTCACTGCAACTGCTTTAAGGTGACTGAGTAATAAAAAAATTACATGATGTCCTTATTTTTTAATTGTATTCAGGCAAATAATACATTGATCCTGTTCATTCCTGGTTGAACACGGAATCCATGGTCTTGTTTCTTGCTTAAAAAATCTTGAGCTACGATCTGAATTCATGTCTTACCTGTTTACAACCTCTAGCACGCAATAAAGTGATTGGGAAGAGAGAGCACGATGAAGCTCTGTCTCCACCACTTAACAATAATGCTGGGTGTGGGGGTTAGTTTTGAGCTACGCCTGAATTAGGAGGGTGGGATAGATTCTGCTAACATTGGTGGTGTTCTAGAATATCAGAGAGCTGGTGTGGGTGTCTTGTTGCTCACCTGCAGGGCAGTGGGTGAGCTTAGATTTTGCCCAGTGGAGGCAGAGGTCTAACATTTAGTAATGCTCCGACACGATTTGTAGATTTAGAAAAATCAGGTTATGGATCCAGGATTAAATGCTGCAGTTTTGCAGTCGGTGTGCTGAGGTGTGACAGGACAGCGTGATGGCTCCGGGTTCTGCAGCGCTGCAGTAGCAATTCTGAGATTAATTCACACTGGGGGGAGTTTGCTTGGGTTTAAACCGAACTGAGAATGGGGAGAATTGGTCCCTGGACAATGCTTTCCTTTGGCAGTACCGCAGAGGTAGAACCGGTGTCTTGCAGAAGTGGTGAGTTGAGTCTGTTTTCTGGTGGGGAAGCAGTTTTACATCATTGGATCTGACAAGATTTTGGTGGATGGCCATGAATATTAAATTAACTTTGTCAGAAATCTCTCTGTAGATACTGAAGTCAGTGATTTATTATCAGTTATTTGAAAAAAATGTAGGTGTTTCAGAATTTAACAACAACTGACTGCTTTAACAGACAAATGTTGAATAAATGTATAACCGCTCAATGTACGATTTTATTTCAAAGATCCAATAAAAAGATTTAAAATGTTTTTTACTGATGGCTTGTGAATATTGGAATGCAGAAGTGGCAAAAAAATCATGTTAAATGAACGAATGTTTTTTTTAAATATAACTGTACATACAATCATCAGGTAAACATACTAAACTGAACAAATAGAAACAACTCAGCGAGTAATTGCTTTAAACAGGGAATTTCCTCTGAGACAGATTTAATTATAGCATAAAGAATGAAGTTGAAATTATTTTTCTGGTAAATTAACTTCAAAGATGTTTTTACATTGATTTATTTTCAACATAATTTGAAAAATTGATTCAATATACACAAGGGAATGTACAATTTTACAAATATTAATCTGACTTGCAGACTGGGCAGTTACTGGCAAATTAACTTTAACATAAATAATTGTGAGGTAATGAACATTGGTAGGAAATGTATAAACAACCACTAAATCTAAGAAAATAAGAAACTGAATGGGGTAAAATAGCAAATGGAAAACAGGGATAGAGGTGAACACATCATTTAAAGCAGCATTGCAGGTCACCAAAGCAATTAAAAATGATAACAAAGCAGTGGGATGTATTTACAGGAGTATAGAGTGCAAAAGTAATGAAGTTATGTTAAATTTGTATAGGACAGTGGGCAGGCCGCACTTTGCTCAGTTTTGGGCTCCATATTATAAAAAAGGCATCGAAGCACTGGAGAAAGTGCAAAAATGATTTACAACGATGGTACCAGCATGGAGCGATTGCAGCTATTGTAAGAATGAACAGTTTGGGACTATTTTAAGTTAGAAAAGAGAAGACTTATAGGTAACCTGAGAGATAAGAACATAAGAATATAAGAAATAAGAGAACATAAGAAATAAGAGCAGGAGTAGGCCATAAGGCCCCGCGAGCCTGCTCCGCCATTCAATAAGATCATGGCTGATCATCGACCTCAACTCCACTTTCCCGCCCCATCTCCATATCCCTGATTCCGCTAGAGTCCAAAAATCTATCTGTCTCAGCCTTGAATATACTCAAAGACTCAGCATTCGCAGCACTCTGCGGCACAGAATTCCAACGTTTCACAACCCTCTGAGTGAAGAAAATCCTCCACATCTCGGTCTTAAATGCCCTAACCCTTATCCTGAGACTATGCCCCCTAGTTGTTAATACTACAACCAGTGGAAGCAACGTCTCAGCATCTACCCTGTCAATCTCCTTAAAAATCTTGTATGTTTCAGGGAGAACATCTCTCATTCTTCTAAACTCAAGAGAGTATAGGCCCATTTAACCCAATCTTTCATCATAGGACAGCCCTCTTATCCCAGGAATCAATCTAGTGAACCTTCGTTGCACTGCCTCCAAGGCAATTATATCCTTCCGTTGATAAGGAGACCAAAACTGTGCACAGTACTCCAGGTGTGGTCTAACCAAGGCCATGTATAATTGTAGAAAGACTTACTCACACGAATACTCCAACCCCCTTGCAATAAAGGCCAACATGCCATTTTCCTTACTTATTGCTTGCTGTACCTGCATGCTAGCTTTCTGTGTTTCTTGCACGAGGACACCCAAAACTCACTGAACACCAAAATTTGAAAGGTTCTCAGCATTTAAAAAATATTTTGTTTTTCTATTCTTCCTACCAAAGCAAATAACCTCACATTTGCCTCCATTATACTCCTACCGCTAGCTTACTGCCCACTCACTGAGTCTATCTACATCCCTTTGCAGACTCTTTGGGCTGGATTTTGCTACGGGGGCGGGTTGGAGGTGGGAAACCCACATTCGGGCTTGTTGTCCCGCCTCCATGGAGATGTGGCCAACCCACTGGATTTTCCTCTGATTGACCTTGTTGAGCCCGCCCTGTGGGCTCAGCAGGCCAATTAATGGCCACCCGGCAACAGGTGACGTCAGAGATTGACATTTCATCTCTGCTTTTGGCAGATGAAATATCAGTGTTTAACAGCTGTTTGAAGCTGTCAAGCACTGAAAAACTGCTAATTCAGCCTCAGTCCTTTCTCAGGATAACTTTAAAATCATTTTGCTGCAGAAACCAAGAAGCTGATTTTTTTTTTAAAATCGGAGCTTCTGTGGTTCTTGCAGCCGACTCCCGACACCGGGATGCAGGACTCCTGTAAAGGTAAGTAAAAGTAAGTTAAACTTATTTAAACACTTTAAACACTTGCAAAACACTTACCTTTGCACTCCTGCACCCCTCACTCACCTGAACACTGGGCATCTCGACCCCTCCAGGACCTCAGACCCACATCCCGCCTCGAAAACTTTTCGTGGTTTGGAGCTGTCGGGAAGCCCACAAACCAGCAATAAAAATCGCGAATAGGCAAAAAACTACCTGTTAACTACCTGTTAACAGGCAGTTTAATTGCCTTTAATCCCTTCCCGCCTCTGGGAGTCAGGTTCCAGCACTTGTCGGCAACCCGACTCCTATGAAATTGACATGGAGGCGGGTTGGAGGCGGGATGGGGTCGGGACCCCCGGATCTCCGAGTTTTATCGCCCGCACGCCTCCAACCCGACTCCAGGGGCTTAGGAAAATCCAGCCCCTTGTGTTCTCCTCACAGCTTACTGTCCCACCTAGCTTTGTATCATCAGCAAACTTGGATACATTACACTCGGTCCCTTCATCTAGCTCATTAATATAGATTGTAAATAGCTCATGCCCAAACACTGATCGTTGCGGCATCCCACTAGTTACAGCCTGCCAACCTGAAAAAGATCCGTTTATCGCCACTCACTGTTTTCTGTTCGTTAATCAATCCTCTATCCATGCTATTATATTACCCTAACCCCATGATCACTAATCTTGTGTAATAACCTTTTATGTGGCGCCTTATCAAATGCCTTTTGGAAATCCAAATATACTACATCTACTGGTTCACCTTTATGTACCTGCCTAGATACATCCTCAAAAAATTCTAATAATTGTGACAAACAGGATTTCCCTTTCATAAAACCATTTTGACTCTGTCTAATCATGTTATGATTTTCTAAGTGCCCTGATAGCCCGTCCTTAACAATGGATTCTACCATTTTCCTGATGACAGATGTCAGGCTAACTGGCCTGTAGTTCCCTGTTTCTCTCTCCCTCCTTCCTTGAGTAGTAGTGTTACATTTGCGACCTTCCAATCCACTGGGTCCATTCCAGAATCTAGTGAATTTTGGAAGATCAAAACCAATGCATCCACTATCTCTTCAGCCACCTCTTTTAGAACCCGAGGACGTAGACCGTCAGTTTCAGGGGATTTGTCGGCTTTTAGTCCCATTACTTTCTCCAATACTTTTTCTCTACTTACCTTACGTTCCTCGCTCTCATTCGACTATTGGTTCCCCACCATTTTTGGTATGCTTTTGTAAGATTCGCAAAATTCCCACATTTCCCCCAAGGTTATTAATAAAAGGGACCCTGCATGGACATTTTTAAAAGGGCACCCAAAAGATGGCGTCCGCGCCTCGTGACCAAAAGCCTGCAAGATTTTTAAAAAGCTTGGACTCTGTGGCAGAACAAGCAGCTTTGGGGAAATCAAAACTTACAATGCAGTTTCTGTGGAAAAGGACTTTGTGTTTTGAAAACCAGACAGCAAACATTGAATATGCATTACGCCAGATCGTAGACAGATCAAAACCAGTTAGAGCTATACTTGAGCCATCGAGTTGTCTGCAGAAATAATCGGAAACAGCTTATGGGAGCCGTCAAGGCAGGACAGGCCGATTAGAATGCATTAATGACAATACAGCCCAGACCTCAGGCCATTAGGTGCGGTAAAGGGCCATCTAGATCCAGTTAACTTTGATTGCTATAATCATTTAAAACAGCCCACCAAAATTGAAACAATGAACTAACCTGATTTGGCACGCAGATAAGGGCCATTCGAAAGGGGTATAACTGTAGGCCCTCAGTAGCAATCGCTCTTCTTGACTCTTGCGCTCTTGCTCTTGCCCTTGCTCCTGCTCTTGTGGCTCCAGCCTCTTGGGCTGCCGCCACCCGTACTCCTGCCCTGGCCTCGTGGCGGGTTCTCTCCTCGCTCTCCGTAGCAAAATTTTCAAACAGTCAAGGACACCATACCAACTGCAGGGGAGGGGAACGAGACCCAAGTCCCTAGTCATCCAAGATGCCCAGGCCGCAAAAAGGGGGCGAGACGAAACTGAGTAGGCAGCCCAGGACTTGTATAATAATCGAACGAGACGAGACAAAAAGAGATGAAGAAGAAGGTAACAACTCGATAAGAGCAGAGCAGGGCAGCGAAAAATGTATTGATCAGGCCAAGCGCCTAGTTATAAGCTGGCGCTTGGGGAGGTGAACATCTTGTTAAACACTGCGAAAACGCAGGTGTCCACGCCACAACGAATATACTGGCATTTGACGCTTGGGTAGGAAAATCTAGACAGTGAAGATTGCCAACTGACCTATAGGCACAACGTTACCGCCGCCGACCGCCCGAGGGAGAAGAAGAGGAGAACCCATCGTGACGAGACGATGACGGTAGCTGAGGAGAAGAAATGTGTGTCGCAGCAGCAGCTCCAGCACCGCGCCCCTGAGACCACATGGCGACGGGGTACCTAAAAGGACAGAAGATCAAACCTCAAAACCTGCATCCGTCAAAACAGTTTGCTTTGCTTTGGATTGGTGAGCATGAATTCTGGCCCCTCATAGCTTAATCTAGTTAGGTATAGGGGGTGGGATAAGGATAAGGGGATTGCTAATGTAATTGTTTTTCCCTCGATGTGCCGTGTGTTCCCCATTCCCTGTATAAGTATAGTTATTTTGTATTTGCCTGTATTTTATACTAGTGACTTCTCATAAGACTGTTTTTATTTTCTGTTTTAATAAAATCTTGGTTTTCTTAAACCAAACCACCTGTCTACTCGAGTTTTCTGTATCGCCGCCTGTACCTAAGTCCGGTGTCTAGAACCCAGGGGTGTGGGAGCGATTCAAACCGCTCACAGACAGTCAGGGGCATAACTGACTGGGCGCACATGCCAACCCGCCACCCTTACACTTTTTGTGTCTTCTACTGTGGAGACAGATACAAAATGTTTGTTTAACGTTTCTGCCATTTTCTTATTCCCCATAATAACTTCTCATCTCTCAGCCAATGTTTACTTTTGCTACTCTCTTCCGTTTTACACACTTGAAGAAGCTCTTACTATTTGCTTTCAAATTTCTTGCTAGTTTTCTCTCATTTTCTATTTTTGCTCTTTCTATCAATTGTTTGGTCAACCTTTGCTGGTTTCTGAAACTCTCCCGATCCTAAGGCTTACTATTCTTCTTTGCAATGTTATAAACTTCTTCTTTAAAACTAATGCTATCCATAACTTCTTTAGTTAGTCACGGTTGCATCACCTTTCCTGTGGAGTTTTTGTTTCAAAATGGAAAGTATTTTTGCTGAGAATTATCAAATATTTCTTTAAATGCTTGCCACTGCTTATCTACCGCCATAACTTTTAATCTAGTTCTCCAGTCTGCTTTAGCCAACACGTCCCTCATACCTATGTAATTGGCTTTATTTATATTTAAGACTCTAGCTTCAGGCTTAGGGAAGTCACTCTCAAAATTAATGTTAAATTCTATCATATTATATAATGGCCCAGAGCTTCGGGTCTCAATGGGTGAGTACGTACGGGGTACTCACTCGTAGGCCCAATGGAAGTGCCGGTTTCCTGCAAGCACTGCGCATGCGCAGGAAACCAGCACTTCCGTTCCCCTGAAAGCAAGGGTTAAGAGGTGGAACGTGTGCACAGTAAAGGCAGCGTGTGCGCATCGAAGTTACGTTTTTTTTGCAGGTTTTCCCGGGAGGGTAAGTCTCCAGAAGTTAGACATTTAAAAAGCAGTCGCAAGGCCTGCTTTTTACAAGCTAAGTGGTGAATTAATTAAAAGTAAAACATTTTTTCCACAGGTTTATTATTTTTAAATACTTTAAAGAAAGTTACGTTTATTTTTAGCCCCGTTAGAAAATAAAATTATTTTTTTCAAAAATTTAAATTATTGTTTAAAATAGTTATTTCATGTAATTTATAGTTTATTTAAAAAATGCGATTTTTTCAAAAATTTATTTGAAGATTTAGTGATGTTTTGGGGCTTGTAGTATTTATAAGTTTGACAGCACTTCCTGTCAAACTTATGAATGAAGCATTCCCTGCTCCGATTGGCTCTCCATGGCCCACGTGATCCCAGGGGATGCATCGAACTAACTGCACCCCTGGGATACGCAAGCACTGCGCGCCAGCAGCTGGAGCAGGCCCAGGATCGGAATCCCACGCGGGCCCACAGCTCAATGGCCGGCGCGCTCGGTAAGTGCAGGTCAGGGGCTTACACCCGCGGGAAGCTCCCGACCCAAATTTCTGGGCCAATATTATGATCTTTCTACCACAGAGGATCCTTTACTACATGATTGCTAATTAACCCTGTCTCATTACACAATACAAGATCTGAAATAGCCTCTTCCCTGGTTGGCTCAATGACATATTGTTCTAGGGAACTTTCTCGAATGCTTTCCATGAACTCGTCCTCCAGACTACCTTTGCCAATTTGATTTGTCCAGTCTATATGAAGATTAAAGTCACCCAAGATTATTGCATTACGTTTGTTGCAAGCTCCTACTATTTCTTGATTAATATTCTGTCCAATGGTATAGCTACTGTTAGGGGGTCTATATATTACTCCTACCAGTGTTTTCTGCCTTTTGTTATTACTTATCTCCAACCATAATGATTCTATTTCCTGATCTTCTGAGCCGAGATCCTTTCTCACTACTGTCCTTATGTCATCCTTTATTATCACGGCTACAGCACCTCCTTTTCCATTCTGCCTGAGTTTTCAAAACGTCAAGTACCCTGGAACAATTAGTTCCCAGCCTTGGTCACCTTGCAACCAAGTCTCTGTAATGGTTATTAGATCAACCCCATTTATCTCTATTTGTGCCACTAGTTTATCTATCTTCTTACGAATGCTCCGTGCATTGAGGTAAAATGCCTTTAATTTAATTTTTTTACCATTATTCACTGCTTTGACCTTATTCTCTGCTGCACTGATACCGTTAAACTCTCTGTCCCTTCCTGTCACGCTTATTTATGCTCAAAACGCTACACTGCTCTAATGCCTTGACCTTTCTCTTCAGATTTCTAAATTTCACATCACCTGACACACCCCCTCCCTTTTTAGTTTAAACCCTATCTACAGCCCCAGTTATTCGATTCGCCAGGACTCTGGTCCCAGCCCGGTTTAAGTGGAGCCCATCCTGATAGAACAGCTCCGCTCCCTCTTTCCCCAATACTGGTGCCAGTGCCACGTGAATTGAAACCCCTTTTTCCCACACCACTCTTTGAGCCTCGCATTTATCTCTCTGATCTGCTTGATCCAATGCCAATTTTTTAAAGGCTCAGGTAGTAATCCAGAGATTATTACCCTTCTTGTTCTGCTAATTAATTTAGAACCTAGCTCCCCAAACTCCCTCATCAGAATTTCATTCTTAGTTCTACCTGTGTCATTACTTCCTACATGGACCACGACAACTGGATCCTCCCCCTCCCACTCCAAGATCTTCTCCAGCAATGATGAGATATCGTTAACCCTGGCACTAGGTAGGCAACACAGCTTTCGGGACTCAATTTCGAGGCTGCATAGAACTATATCTAACCCCATGACTATACTGTACCTACTACTACTACATTCCATCCTTCTCCCCCCAACTGAAAGGCCCCTTGTACCACAGTGTCGTGATCAGTTTTCCCATCCTCCCTGCAGTCCTTTTCCTCATCCATACAGGTAGAAGGTACCTCATAATGTAACGATCAAAAACATGTCATTCTATATTGGACACTAGGTGGAGCCATAGAGCTGTATAGAGCTGTATGTATTAAAACTACACTACCCAGCTGTATATATATTAAGACTACATTACCCATGAGGCTCGGCTACCCACAAGGCAGCAGTCAAGATGGAAGACTCTACAAGATGCTGTACAAGTCCACATGTGCTCAATAAAATGACTAGCTAGAAGCTAGCTGTGTTCATAATAAGAATGTATATTTATTAATGAACATAACATGGTGTCAGGGTGGTGAAGATCTGCTGAAAATTGTGAAAAGCGACATGGAGAATTTGAAGCCACCAGAGCGTTTGAATCTCACAGAAAAAATCGACTACAATTGGCAGACTTTTAAACAGCAATTCGAACTCTACATTGCAGACATCGGATTCGGTACGAAGCCAGATGCAAGGAAGATAGTGTTGCTGCTTACGGTTGCAGGCCCACAGGCGATAGAGGTATTTAATACATTTGTATTTAATCCAGCGGAGAACAGAGAAAAATTAGAAGATGTGCTAAAAAAAATTGATGCACATTGCTCTCCCAAAAAGAATGAGACCTATGAAAGATACATCTTCTGTTCTCGGACAGAGCAGCAAAATGAGACTTTTGATAGCTTTATAACTGATCTGAAACTGAAAGCACAGACATGTAATTTCTCTGAGCTCAAAGCATCCATGATTCGTGACCAGATTGTGTTTGGTATTCATGATAAAAAGTCAGGGAACGTCTGTTGAGAGAAACCGAACTAAATTTGGAAAATGCGGTGAAAATATGCCAAGCCAGCGAACTAGCTCGAAAGCACGCGAAGACTTTCAGTGAAATCAATAATGATGCGATTGTAACGAGTGATAATGCTGCTGTCGGTGCTGTGTCCTATAAGGGGAAGAAACATGGGCAGAACAGAAATGAAAAGCAATCGGAGGATGACATTTTTAATTGTAAACGCTGTGGTTACAAACACCAGTTAAGACAATGCCCAGCGTTTGTAAAAATGTGCACAAAGTGTAATGGAAAGAATCACTTTGCCAAACAATGCTTTTCAAAAGTAAAAACGATGAAAGGGCAACGAGTTAATGTGATTGAGGACACAGATTTAAGTGAGACATTTTTTGTAGGAATGGTGTCATGTGACGATATCAAAAAAGATACAGAAAATGTGCAGCCCTCAGAAATAGACAATGCTGAACATAAAGTTAATGCAGTAAAAGAGGACAAATGGATGATCCCACTGCAGATAAATGGAGCATTAGTTACATTGAAACTGGACACTGGGGCAAAAGCAAACTTAATCAGTATGAGTGACATAAAAAATATGAAAGAAAAGCCCAAAATACAGAAAAAGTCAGTACTACTGAAGAGCTATAATGGACAGAAAATAGATAGCTTAGGTGTATGCAGACTTAAAGTGACAGTCAAAGACAAAGTGCATCATCTCATGTTTTCTGTTGTGGCTGAAAGACTTGATTCGATACTAGGTGACAAAGCTTGTGAAGACTTAGAACTGGTCAAGACAGTCTACCGTATAAACTGTGCCATAAGCAGACCAGATGACTCAGGTGATGAAGCAGAGAAGCCAAAGGAAGAAAAGCCCAAAGAGGAAAAACACAAGGAGAAAAAGTCCAAAGATATAACTGCAGCAGATGTTGTTGAGCAGTGGAAAGAGAAAAAGAAAAAGAAGAAGCCTGCACCAGAGCAGGAAGCAGTTCCGGTGGATACTCCTTCTTCCCTCAGGCCAATCTTTGGTGTTCCATTAGCCGAGGCTGCTGAGAGGACTATGCTGTATGATGGGATCCAGCTGCCAGCAGTTTTTCGAGAGTGCATTGACTACATTGAGAGTTATGGCATGAAATGTGAAGGAAACACTGAAACCCTCTCCAAGCAAAGATCACAAGGAGACCTCGATCTATACAAGAGCAGATTGATGACAATGCCGCAACTGCATCTTGTCATTCACCGCCAGAACAATCTTATGAAGACACATCAGACTTACCCGTGTTGAGAAGATCCACACGTGAAGTAAAAAAGCCTGATAGACTTAATCTTTGAGTACAATGTAAAGCTTTGAAAATGTGTTGACTGTTTTGAAAATGTTTATGTTTATAGAGCGCTAACAAAAGTGTTACTGATATTATCTTTATTGTTTTCTTGAAAGTTGATTGATATTGATTTTGTTAAACCTCAAAGAAAGGGGGATGTAACGATCAAAAACATGTCATTCTATAGTGGACACTAGGTGGAGCCATAGAGCTGTGTAGAGCTGTATATAGCTGTATGAATTAAGACTACACTATCCAGCTGTATATATATTAAGAATACATTACCCATGAGGCTAGGTACCCACAAGGCAGCAGTCAAGATGGAAGCCTCTACAAGATGCTGTACAAGTCCTCATGTGCTCAATAAAATGACTAGCCAGAAGCTAGCTGTGTTCATAATAAGAATGTATATTTATTAATGAACATAACAATAACTGTTGGACAAGTCCAGCATTGGGCTCCTCCATCACCACATCCTGGGTCCCCATACCTTCCCGACTCGCAGTCACACCCTCCTGTCCCTGACCACTGACGATCTTAACCTAAAGTGTCCAGTTAACTCCCCCCGCAATGTCTGCAGCTCGTACTCCAGCTCAACAATTCTGAGCCGAGGTTCCTCGAGTTGCCGACACTTACTGCCGATGTGGTTGCTCGGGATCACAATGCTCTCCACAAACGCCCACAGGCGGCCGTTATGACACACCACCTGCCCTGCCATTTCCAACCTTGTTTTAGTTATTCATTAATTAGTTAAAGAATTAATTCAATTGATATTTTAGTTTTATTGTTTGATTATTTTATTCAGTTTAAGTTACTAATTAAATAAGTAACAGCAAGCTACAATTTCTCAGCTCTTAATTTAACCTCTCCTGAACTCAGAGAACAAATACGAGCGGTAATACTCACCAACCAATCACCTACCTGCTCTCCTGTGACGTCACTCTTTGATGTTGTTTTTGTTTCGGAGCCTCGCACTGCCGCTGCCGCTGCATTAATTCAGGTCCGCTCTCGGCCCGCTTTTTATCCTCTCGCAGCTGCCGCTGCATTAATTCAGGTCCGCTCTCGAGCCGCTCGTTATCCTCTCTCCACTGCCGCTGCTTTAATTCAGGTCCGCTCTCGAGCCGCTCGTTATCCTCTCTCCACTGTCGCTGCTTTAATTCAGGTCCGCTCTCGAGCCGCTCGTTATCCTCTCTCCACTGCCGCTGCATTAATTCAGGTCCACGCTCAGGCCGCTCATTATCCTCTCTCCACTGCCGCTGCTTTAATTCAGGTCCGCTCTCAGGCCGCTCATTATCCTCTCGCCACTGCCGCTGCGTAATTCAGGTCCGCTCTCGGGCCGCTCTTGATCCTCTCTCCACTGCCGCTGCTTTAATACAGGTCCGCTCTCAGGCCGCTCATTATCCTCTCGCCACTGTCGCTGCATTAATTCAGGTCTGCTCTCGGCCTGCTCTATATTCTCTCCCCACTGCCACTGCTTTAATTCAGGCCCACTCTCGGGTCGCTCTTTATCCTCTCGTCCCTGCCACTGCTTTATTTCAGGTCCACTCTCGAGTCGCTCTTTACCTCTCCTCCCTGCCGCTGCATTAATTCAGGTCCACTCTCGGGTCGCTCTTTATCCTCTCCTCCCTGCCACTGCTTTAATTCAGGTCAGCTCTCGGGTCGCTCTTTATCCTCTCCTCCCTGCCGCTGCTTTAATTCAGGTCTGCTCTCGGGTCGCTCTTTACCTCTCCTCCCTGCCGCTGCATTAATTCAGGTCCACTCTGGGGTCGCTCTTTATCCTCTCCTCCCTGCCGCTGCATTAATTCAGATCTGCTCTCGGGTCGCTCTTTATCCTCTCCTCCCTGCCGCTGCTTTAATTCAGGTCTGCTCTCGGGTCGCTCTTTACCTCTCCTCCCTGCCGCTGCATTAATTCAGGTCCACTCTGGGGTCGCTCTTTATCCTCTCCTCCCTGCCGCTGCATTAATTCAGATCTGCTCTCGGGTCGCTCTTTATCCTCTCGCAGCTGCCGCTGCATTAATTCAGGTCTGCTCCCGGGTCGCTCTTTATCCTCTCCTCCCTGCCGCTGTTTTAATTCAGGTCAGCTCTCGGGTCGCTCTTTATCCTCTCCTCCCTGCCGCTGCTTTAATTCAGGTCCACTCCCGGGTCGCTCTTTATCCTCTCCTCCCTGCCGCTGTTTTAATTCAGGTCAGCTCTCGGGTCGCTCTTTATCCTCTCCTCCCTGCCGCTGCTTTAATTCAGGTCCACTCCCGGGTCGCTCTTTATCCTCTCCTCCCTGCCGCTGCTTTAATTCAGGTCCACTCCCGGGTCGCTCTTTATCCTCTCCTCCCTGCCGCTGCTTTAATTCAGGTCCACTCCCGGGTCGCTCTTTATCCTCTCCTCCCTGCCGCTGCTTTAATTCAGGTCCACTCCCGGGTCGCTCTTTATCCTCTCCTCCCTGCCGCTGCATTAATTCAGGTCCACTCTCGGGTCGCTCTTTATCCTCTCCTCCCTGCCGCTGCATTAATTCAGGTCCACTCCCGGGTCGCTCTTTATCCTCTCCTCCCTGCCGCTGCTTTAATTCAGGTCCACTCCCGGGTCGCTCTTTATCCTCTCCTCCCTGCCGCTGCTTTAATTCAGGTCCACTCTCGGGTCGCTCTTTATCCTCTCCTCCCTGCCGCTGCATTAATTCAGGTCTGCTCTCGGGTCGCTCTTTATCCTCTCCTCCCTGCCGCTGCATTAATTCAGGTCCACTCTCGGGTCACTCTTTATCCTCTCCTCCCTGCCGCTGTTTTAATTCAGGTCTGCTCTCGGGTCGCTCTTTATCCTCTCCTCCCTGCCGCTGCTTTACTTCAGTTCCACTCTCGGGTCGCTCTTTATCCTCTCCTCCCTGCCGCTGCATTAATTCAGGTCCGCTCTCGGGTCGCTTTTTATCCTCTCCTCCCTGCCGCTGCATTAATTCAGGTCAGCTCTCGGGTCGCTCTTTATCCTCTCCTCCCTGCCGCTGTTTTAATTCAGGTCTGCTCTCGGGTCGCTCTTTATCCTCTCCTCCCTGCCGCTGTTTTAATTCAGGTCTGCTCTTGGGTCGCTCTTTATCCTCTCCTCCCTGCCGCTGCTTTAATTCAGGTCCACTCTCGGGTCGCTCTTTATCCTTTCCTCCCTGCCGCTGTTTTAATTCAGGTCTGCTCTCGGGTCACTCTTTATCCTCTCCTCCCCGCTGCTGCTTTAATTCAGCTCCACTCTCGGGTCACTCTTTATCCTCTCCTCGCTGCCGCTGCATTAATTCAGGTCCACTCCCGGGTCGCTCTTTATCCTCTCCTCCCTGCCGCTGCTTTAATTCAGTTCCACTCTCGGGTCGCTCTTTATCCTCTCCTCCCTGCCGCTGCATTAATTCAGGTCCACTCCCGGGTCGCTCTTTATCCTCTCCTCCCTGCCGCTGCATTAATTCAGGTCCACTCCCAGGTCGCTCTTTATCCTCTCCTCCCTGCCGCTGCATTAATTCAGGTCCACTCCCGGGTCGCTCTTTATCCTCTCCTCCCTGCCGCTGCATTAATTCAGGTCCGCTCTCGGGTCGCTCTTTATCCTCTCCTCCCTGCCGCTGCATTAATTCAGGTCCACTCTCGGGTCGCTCTTTATCCTCTCCTCCCTGCCGCTGCATTAATTCAGGTCCGCTCCCGGGTCGCTCTTTATCCTCTCCTCCCTGCCGCTGCTTTAATTCAGGTCCACTCCCGGGTCACTCTTTATCCTCTCCTCCCTGCCGCTGCTTTAATTCAGGTCAGCTCTCGGGTCGCTCTTTATCCTCTCCTCCCTGCCGCTGCTTTAATTCAGGTCCACTCCCGGGTCGCTCTTTATCCTCTCCTCCCTGCCGCTGCTTTAATTCAGGTCCACTCTCGGGTCACTCTTTATCCTCTCCTCCCTGCCGCTGCTTTACTTCAGTTCTACTCTCGGGTCGCTCTTTCTCCTCTCCTCCCTGCCGCTGCTTTAATTCAGTTCCACTCTCGGGTCGCTCTTTAACCTCTCCTCCCTGCCACTGCATTAATTCAGGTCCACTCCCGGGTCACTCTTTATCCTCTCCTCCCTGCCGCTGCTTTACTTCAGTTCCACTCTCGGGTCGCTCTTTATCCTCTCCTCCCTGCCGCTGCTTTAATTCAGTTCCACTCTCGGGTCGCTCTTTAACCTCTCCTCCCTGCATCTGCATTAATTCAGGTCCACTCCCGGGTCACTCTTTATCCTCTCCTCCCTGCCGCTGCTTTACTTCAGTTCCACTCTCGGGTCGCTCATTATCCTCTCCTCCCTGCCACTGCTTTAATTCAGTTCCACTCTCGGGTCGCTCTTTAACCTCTCCTCCCTGCCACTGCATTAATTCAGGTCCACTCCCGGGTCACTCTTTATCCTCTCCTCCCTGCCGCTGCTTTAATTCAGTTCCACTCTCGAGCCGCTCTTTCTCCTCTCCTCCCTGCCGCTGCTTTAATTCAGTTCCACTCTCGGGTCGCTCTTTAACCTCTCCTCCCTGCCACTGCATTAATTCAGGTCCACTCCCGGGTCGCTCTTTATCCTCTCGCCGCTGCATTAATTCAGGTCTGCTCCCAGGTCGCTCTTTATCCTCTCCTCCCTGCCACTGCTTTAATTCAGGTCCGCTCTCGGGTCGCTCTTTATCCTCTCCTCCCTGCCACTGCTTTAATTCAGGTCCACTCCCGGGTCGCTCTTTATCCTCTCCTCCCTGCCGCTGCTTTAATTCAGGTCCACTCCCGGGTCGCTCTTTATCCTCTCCTCCCTGCCGCTGCATTAATTCAGATCTGCTCTCGGGTCGCTCTTTATCCTCTCCTCCCTGCCGCTGCATTAATTTAAATCTGCTCTCGGGTCGCTCTTTAACCTCTCGCAGCTGCCGCTGCTTTAATTCAGGTCCACTCCCGGGTCGCTCTTTATCCTCTCCTCCCTGCCGCTGCTTTAATTCAGGTCCACTCCCGGGTCGCTCTTTATCCTCTCCTCCCTGCCGCTGCATTAATTCAGATCTGCTCTCGGGTCGCTCTTTATCCTCTCCTCCCTGCCGCTGCTTTAATTCAGGTCTGCTCTCGGGTCGCTCTTTACCTCTCCTCCCTGCCGCTGCATTAATTCAGGTCCACTCTCGGGTCGCTCTTTATCCTCTCCTCCCTGCCGCTGCATTAATTCAGATCTGCTCTCGGGTCGCTCTTTATCCTCTCGCAGCTGCCGCTGCATTAATTCAGGTCTGCTCCCGGGTCGCTCTTTATCCTCTCCTCCCTGCCGCTGTTTTAATTCAGGTCAGCTCTCGGGTCGCTCTTTATCCTCTCCTCCCTGCCGCTGCTTTAATTCAGGTCCACTCCCGGGTCGCTCTTTATCCTCTCCTCCCTGCCGCTGCTTTAATTCAGGTCCACTCCCGGGTCGCTCTTTATCCTCTCCTCCCTGCCGCTGCTTTAATTCAGGTCCACTCCCGGGTCGCTCTTTATCCTCTCCTCCCTGCCGCTGCTTTAATTCAGGTCCACTCCCGGGTCGCTCTTTATCCTCTCCTCCCTGCCGCTGCATTAATTCAGGTCCACTCTCGGGTCGCTCTTTATCCTCTGCTCCCTGCCGCTGCATTAATTCAGGTCCACTCCCGGGTCGCTCTTTATCCTCTCCTCCCTGCCGCTGCTTTAATTCAGGTCCACTCCCGGGTCGCTCTTTATCCTCTCCTCCCTGCCGCTGCTTTAATTCAGGTCCACTCCCGGGTCGCTCTTTATCCTCTCCTCCCTGCCGCTGCTTTAATTCAGGTCCACTCCCGGGTCGCTCTTTATCCTCTCCTCCCTGCCGCTGCATTAATTCAGGTCCACTCTCGGGTCGCTCTTTATCCTCTCCTCCCTGCCGCTGCATTAATTCAGGTCTGCTCTCGGGTCGCTCTTTATCCTCTCCTCCCTGCCGCTGCATTAATTCAGGTCCACTCTCGGGTCACTCTTTATCCTCTCCTCCCTGCCGCTGTTTTAATTCAGGTCTGCTCTCGGGTCGCTCTTTATCCTCTCCTCCCTGCCGCTGCTTTACTTCAGTTCCACTCTCGGGTCGCTCTTTATCCTCTCCTCCCTGCCGCTGCATTAATTCAGGTCCACTCCCGGGTCGCTCTTTATCCTCTCCTCCCTGCCGCTGCATTAATTCAGGTCAGCTCTCGGGTCGCTCTTTATCCTCTCCTCCCTGCCGCTGTTTTAATTCAGGTCTGCTCTCGGGTCGCTCTTTATCCTCTCCTCCCTGCCGCTGTTTTAATTCAGGTCTGCTCTTGGGTCGCTCTTTATCCTCTCCTCCCTGCCGCTGCTTTAATTCAGGTCCACTCTCGGGTCGCTCTTTATCCTTTCCTCCCTGCCGCTGTTTTAATTCAGGTCTGCTCTCGGGTCGCTCTTTATCCTCTCCTCCCTGCCGCTGCTTTAATTCAGTTCCACTCTCGGGTCGCTCTTTATCCTCTCCTCCCTGCCGCTGCATTAATTCAGGTCCACTCCCGGGTCGCTCTTTATCCTCTCCTCCCTGCCGCTGCATTAATTCAGGTCCACTCCCGGGTCGCTCTTTATCCTCTCCTCCCTGCCGCTGCATTAATTCAGGTCCGCTCCCGGGTCGCTCTTTATCCTCTCCTCCCTGCCGCTGCATTAATTCAGGTCCACTCCCGGGTTGCTCTTTCTCCTCTCCTCCCTGCCGCTGCTTTAATTCAGGTCCACTCTCGGGTCGCTCTTTATCCTCTCCTCCCTGCCGCTGCTTTAATTCAGGTCCACTCCCGGGTCGCTCTTTATCCTCTCCTCCCTGCCGCTGCTTTAATTCAGGTCCGCTCCCAGGTCGCTCTTTATCCTCTCCTCCCTGCCACTGCTTTAATTCAGGTCCGCTCCCAGGTCGCTCTTTATCCTCTCCTCCCTGCCGCTGCTTTAATTCAGGTCCACTCCCGGGTCGCTCTTTATCCTCTCCTCCCTGCCACTGCATTAATTCAGCTCCGCTCTCGGGTCGCTCTTTATCCTCTCCTCCCTGCCGCTGCTTTAATTCAGGCCTGCTCTTGGGTCCCTCTTTATCCTCTCCTCCCTGCCGCTGCATTAATTCAGGTCTGCTCCCGGGTCGCTCTTTATCCTCTCCTCCCTGCCGCTGCGTTAATTCAGGTCTGCTCCCGGGTCGCTCTTTATCCTCTCCTCCCTGCCGCTGCTTTAATTCAGGTCCACTCCCGGGTCGCTCTTTATCCTCTCCTCCCTGCCGCTGCATTAATTCAGGTCTGCTCACAGGTCCCTCTTTAACCTCTCCTCCCTGCCGCTGCTTTAATTCAGGTCCACTCCCGGGTCGCTCTTTATCCTCTCCTCCCTGCCGCTGCTTTAATTCAGGTCTGCTCTCGGGTCGCTCTTTATCCTCTCCTCCCTGCCACTGCTTTAATTCAGGTCCACTCCCGGGTCGCTCTTTATCCTCTCCTCCCTGCCGCTGCATTAATTCAGGTCCACTCCCGGGTCGCTCTTTATCCTCTCCTCCCTGCCGCTGCATTAATTCAGGTCCGCTCCCGGGTCGCTCTTTATTCTCTCCTCCCTGCCGTTGCATTAATTCAGGTCCACTCTCGGGTCGCTCTTTATCCTCTTTCCACTGCCGCTGCATTAATTCAGTTCCACTCCCGTGTCGCTCTTTATCCTCTCCTCCCTGCCGCTGCATTAATTCAGGTCTGCTCCCGGGTCGCTCTTTATCCTCTCCTCCCTGCCACTGCATTATTTCAGGTCCGCTCTCGGGTCACTCTTTATCCTCTCCTCCCTGCCGCTGCTTTAATTCAGGTCCACTCCCGGGTCGCTCTTTATCCTCTCGTCCCTGCCGCTGCATTAATTCAGGTCAGCTCTCGGGTCGCTCTTTATCCTCTCCTCCCTGCCGCTGCTTTAATTCAGGTCCACTCCCGGGTCGCTCTTTATCCTCTCGTCCCTGCCTCTGCATTAATTCAGGTCCACTCCCGGGTCGCTCTTTATCCTCTCCTCCCTGCCGCTGCATTAATTCAGTTCCGCTCCCGGGTCGCTCTTTATTCTCTCCTCCCTGCCGCTGCATTAATTCAGGTCCACTCTCGGGTCGCTCTTTATCCTCTTTCCACTGCCGCTGCATTAATTCAGTTCCACTCCCGGGTCGCTCTTTATCCTCTCCTCCCTGCCGCTGCATTAATTCAGGTCCGCTCCCGGGTCGCTCTTTATCCTCTCCTCCCTGCCGCTGCATTAATTCAGGTCCACTCCCGGGTCGCTCTTTATCCTCTCCTCCCTGCCGCTGCATTAATTCAGGTCCGCTCCCGGGTCGCTCTTTATCCTCTCCTCCCTGCCGCTGCATTAATTCAGGTCCACTCCTGGGTCGCTCTTTATCCTCTCCTCCCTGCCGCTGCATTAATTCAGGTCCGCTCCCGGGTCGCTCTTTATCCTCTCCTCCCTGCCACTGCATTATTTCAGGTCCGCTCTCGGGTCACTCTTTATCCTCTCCTCCCTGCCGCTGCATTAATTCAGGTCAGCTCTCGGGTCGCTCTTTATCCTCTCCTCCCTGCCGCTGCTTTAATTCAGGTCCACTCCCGGGTCGCTCTTTATCCTCTCGTCCCTGCCGCTGCTTTAATTCAGTTCCGCTCTCGGGTCGCTCTTTATCCTCTCGTCCCTGCCTCTGCTTTGATTCAGGTCCACTCCGGGTCGCTCTTTATCCTCTCGTCCCTGCCGCTGCTTTAATTCAGGTCCGCTCTCGGGTCGCTCTTTATCCTCTCGTCCCTGCCTCTGCTTTAATTCAGGTCCACTCCCGGGTCGCTCTTTATCCTCTCGTCCCTGCCTCTGCATTAATTCAGGTCCACTCTCGGGTCGCTCTTTAACCTCTCCTCCCTGCCGCTGCTTTAATTCAGGTCCACTCCCGGGTCGCTCTTTATCCTCTCCTCCCTGCCGCTGCTTTAATTCAGGTCCACTCTCGGGTCGCTCTTTAACCTCTCCTCCCTGCCGCTGCTTTAATTCAGGTCCACTCCCGGGTCGCTCTTTATCCTCTCCTCCCTGCCGCTGCATTAATTCAGGTCCACTCCCGGGTCGCTCTTTATCCTCTTTCCACTGCTGCTGCATTAAAATTTACTGTCTTTAAAATTATGAATGGGTTGGACAGAGTAGATCATAACATCATAGAATCATAGAAATTTACAGCACAGAAGGAGGCCATTCTGCCCTTCTTTTCCGTGCTGGCCGACAAAGAGCTATCCACCCTAATCCCACTTTGTCCGTAGCGTTGTAGGTTACGGCATTTCAAGTGCAGATCCAAGTACTTTTTAAATGTGATGAGGGTCTCTGCCTCTAGCACCCTTTCAGGCAGTGAGTTCCAGACCCCCACCGCCCTCTGAAGGAAAACAAATCTCCTCAAATCCCCTCTAAACTTCCGACCAATTACTTTAAATCAAAGTTTCCTGGTTATTGATCCTTTTGCTAAGGGGAATAGGTCCTTCCTATCTACTCTATCTAGGCCCCTCATAATTTTATACACCTCAATTAGGTCTCCCCTCAGCCTCCTCTGTTCCAAAGAAAAACAACCCCAGCCTATCCAATCTTTCCTCATAGCTGTAATCCCCGAGACCAGGGAACATCCTCGTAAATCTCTTCGCCAACCCCTCAAGTACAATCACATCCTTCCTGTAATCTGGTGACCAGAACTGTATGCAGTATTCTAGATGCAGCATAACTGGTGTTTTATGCAGTTCAAGCATAACCTCCCTGATCTTATGTTCTAAGCCTCCGCTAATAAAGGCAAGTATCCTGTATGTCTTCTTAACCACCTTATCTACCTGTCCTGTTACCTTCCAGGTTCTGTGGACATGCACTCCAAGGTCCATCTTATCTTCTGCACTTCTCAGTGTCCTACCATTTATTGTGTATTCCCTTGACTTGTTCGCCCTCCCCAAATGCATTTATTCACACTCCTCCAGGTTGAATTCCATTTGCCACTGTTCTGCCCACCTGACGAGTCCATTGATATCTTCCTGCAGTCTGCAGCTTTCTTCTTCATTATAAACCACGCGGCCAATTTTTGTATCATCTGCAAACTTCTTAACCATACTGCCTACATTCAAGTCCAAATCATTGATATGTACCACAAAAAGCAGAGGACCCAGTACCGAGCCCTGCGGAACCCCACTGGAAACAACCTTCCAGTCACAAAAACATCCTTTGACCATTACCCTCTGTTTCCTGCCTCTGAGCCAATTTTTAATCCAACTTGCCACTTTGCCTTTGATGCGCTTTCACTTTCATGACCAGTCTGCCATGCGAGACCTTATCAAAAGCCTTTCTAAAATATATATAGACTACATCAAACACACTACCCTCATCGACCCTCCTTGCTACCTCCTCAAAAAATTCAATCAATTTAGTCAGACACGATCTTCCCTTAACAAATCCATGCTGACTGTCCCAGATTAATCCGTGTCTTTCTAAATGAAGATTTATCCTGTCCTGTCCCTCAAAATTTTTTCCAATAATGTTCCCACCACCAAAGTTAGGCTGACTGGCCTGTAATTACTCAGTCTATCCCTTTCTGCCTTTTTAAACAATGGTATAATGTTAGCAGTCCTCTAGCCCTCTGGCACCACACCTACAGCCAGAGAGGATTGGAAAATGATGGTCAGAGCCTCTGCTATCTCCTCGCTTACTTCTCTTAACAGTGTGGGATGCATTTTATCTGGTCCTCGGGATTTATACACTTTCAAAGATGCTAAACCTCTTAATACTTCCTCTTTCACTATGTTTATTGCATTTAATATTTCAAACTCCTCCTTCTCCATGATTGCGATGTCTGCATCGTCCCTCTCTTTCGTGAAAACAGATGCAAAGTATTCAGTAAGAACCATACCCATGTCTTCCGCTTCCACACACATGTTAGCTTTATGTTCCCTAATAGGCCCTACTCTTACTTTAGTTATCCTCTTGCTCTTAATAAATTTATAAAACATCTTTGGGTTTTACTTGATTTTACTTGACAATTTTTTTTCCTTCCCTCTCTTTGCTTTCCTAATTTTCTTGTTGATGTCACCCCTGCACGTTCGATACTCCTCTCGGCTTTCTGCAGCATTGAATTCATGCTGTCTGTCATAAGTTTCCATTTTTTTCTTTATCTTACCCTGTACGCCCCTTGACATCCAGGGAGATCTAGGTTTGTTACTTACACCCTTTTTCCTTAAGGGGACATACTTGCTTTGAACCCTCACTATCTCCACCTTGAATGCATCCCACTGCACTGACACTGATTTACATTCAAGTTTTTGTCTCCAGTCCACTTTGTATAGATCAACTCTCAGCTTAATAAAATTAGCATTTCCCCAATTGAGAACTTTTATTCCTGGTTCATCCTTTTCCTTTTCCATTACTACCCTAAATTTAACTGGATTATGATCACTACCACCAATATGCTCTCCCACTGATACCTTTTCCACTGCCCAGATTCATTCCCTAAAACCAGGTCCTGAAACGCCCCCTCTCTTGTTGGGCTTACTACGTACTGGCTAAGAAATTTCTCCTGAATGCATTTTAAGAATTCTGCTCCCTCTATACCGTTCACACTAATTTTATCTCAGTTAATATTAGAGAAGTAGAAATCCCCTACTATTACTGCCCTATTTTTGCACGTCTCAGAAATGTGCCTACAGATTTGCTCTTCTATCACCCTCTGACTGGTCTACAGTAAACTCCCAGCAGTGTGATTGCCTCTTGTTTGTTTTACAGTTCAACTCATAAGGCTGCATTTGATGATCCTTCTAAGATATCCTCCCTTCTCAGAGCTGTAATTTATTCTTTAATCAATATTGCGACCGCCCCAACTTTTGCATCCCCCTCTCTATCTTGTCTCAAAAACCTGTAACCAGGAATGTTGAGCAGCTATTCTTTCAGCCATGTCTCAGTAATAGCTATACTATCATAATCCCATGTGTCTATCTATGCCCTCAGCTCATCTGCTTTATTCCATAGACTCCCTGCACTGAAGTATATACCATTTAGCACTGCCAAACTCCCTTGTTGTCTATTTTCTAGCCTTTGTTTCCTCTGCCTACGAAACTCAATTACTAATTTTCTAGCCTACCATTTCCATCTTTGCTTCTCTCCATTCTGAATCCACTCTCCAGTTCCCAACGACATGTCAATCTAGTTTAAATCCTCCCCAACAGCACTAGCAAACTCTGCCATGAGGATATTGATTCCGGTTCTGTTGAGGTGCAAATCCTCCGGCTTGTACAGATCGAACCTCTCGCAGAAATGGTCCCAATGCCTCAGGAGTCTAAAGGCCTCCGTCCTGCACTATCACTCCAGCCACGCATTCATCTGCTCTATCCTTCTGTTTCTGTACTCACTAGCATGTGGCACCGGGAGTAATTCGGAGATTACTACATTTGAGGACCTGCTTTTTAAACTCTTTCCTAGCTCCCTAAAATCTGCATGCAGGACCTCATCCCTCTTTCTAACTATGTCGTTGGTACCGATGTGGACCACAACCTCTGGCTTTTCACCCTCCCCCCTCAGAATGTCCTGCAGCCGTTCAGTGACATCCTTAACCCTGGCACCAGAGAGGCAACATATCATCCTGGAGTCACGTCTGCGGCCACAGAAACACCTGTCTATTCCCCTAACTATCAAATCCCCATGCACTATTGCTCTTCCATTCTTCTTCCTCCCCACCTGTGCAGCTCAGCCACCCATGGTGCCGTGGAATTGCATCTGGCTACACTCCCCAGAGGAACCATCGCCCTCACCGGTACCCAGAGCTGAATACTCCTTAGCGAGCGAGATGCATTCAGGGGATGTCTGCACTACCTGCTTGGTTCTCCTCTCCTGTCTGGCGGTCACCCATTCCCTTTCTGCCTGCACACTCTTAAGCTGTGATGGGGCTCTTATGTTCATTAATAACTAGACATTCTTATTATGAACACAGCTAGCTTTTGCTAGACACTTTTATTCAGCACATGTGGACTCGGTACAGTATCTGTAGAGGCTTCCATCTTGACTGCTGCCTTGTGGGTAGCCTAGTGCCTCATGGGTAATGTAGTCTTGATATACATACAGCTGGGTAGTGTAGTCTTATACATACAGCTATATACAGCGCTACACAGCTCTATGGCTCCACCTAGTGTCCACTATAGAATGACATGTTATTGATCATTACATCCCCCTTTCTTTGAGGTTTAACAAAATCAATATCAATCAACTTTCAAGAAAACAATAAAGATAATATCAGTAACACTTTTGATAGTGCTCTTTAAACATAAACATTTTCAAAGCTTTACATTGTACTCAAAGATTAAGTCTATCAGGCTTTTTTACTTCACGTGTGGATCTTCTCAACACGGGTCAGTCTGATGTGTCTTCATGAGATTGTTCTGGCGGTGAATGACAAGATGCAGTTGTGGCACTGTCATCAATCTGCTCTTGTATAGATCGAGGTCTCCTTGCGATCTTTGCTTGGAGAGGGTTTCAGTGTTTCCTTCACTTTTCATGCCATAACTCTCAATGTAGTCAATGCACTCTCGAAAAACTGCTGGCAGCTGGATCCCATCATACAGCATAGTCCTCTCAGCAGCCTCGGCTATTGGAACACCAAAGATTGGCCTGAGGGAAGAAGGAGTATCCACCGGGACTGCTTCCTGCTCTGGTGCAGGCTTCTTCTTTTTCTTTTTCTCTTTCCACTGCTTAACAACATCTGCTGCGGTTATATCTTTGGACTTTTTCTCCTTGTGTTTTTCCTCTTGTGCTTTTCTTCCTTTGGCTTCTCTTTGACCTTAAAGTCTTTTTCTTTCTTCTTGGAGAAACTAGGCGTTTTGAAGACATGCATACCCTTTGGCCTTTTCATCCTTGATGGGCTCTCTGCTTCATCACCTGAATCATCTGGTCTGCTTATGGCACAGTTTATACGGTAGACTCTCTTGACCAGTTCTAAGTCTTCACAAGCTTTGTCACCTAGTATCGAATCAAGTCTTTCAGCCACAGCAGAAAACATGAGATGATGCACTTTGTCTTTGACTGTCACTTTGAGTCTGCATACACCTAAGCTATCTATTTTCTGTCCATTATAGTCGTTCAGTAGTACTGACTTTTTTTGTATTTTGGGCTTTTCTTTCATATTTTTAATGTCACTCATACTGATTAAGTTTCCTTTTGCCCCAGTGTCTAGTTTCAAGGTAACTAATGCTCCATTTACCTGCAGTGGGATCATCCATTTGTCCTCTTTTACTGCATTAACTTTATGTTCAGCATTGTCCATTTCTGAGGGCTGCACATTTTCTGTATTCTTTTTGATATTGTCACATGACCCCATTCGTACAAAAAATGTCTCACTTAAATCAGTGTCCTCAATTACATTAACTCATTGCCCTTTCTTAGTTTTTACTTTTGAAAAGCATTGTTTGGCAAAGTGATTCTTTCCATTACACTTTGTGCACATTTTTCCAAACGCTGGGCATTGTCTTAACTGGTGTTTGTAACCAAAGCATTTACAATTAAAAATTTAATCCTCCGATTGCTTTTCATTTCTGTTCTGCCCACGTTTCTTCCCCTTGTAGGACACAGCACCAACAGCAGCATTATCACTCATTACAATCGCATCATTATTGATTTTACTGAAAGTCTTCGCGTGCTTTCGAGCTAGCTCGCTGGCTTGGCATATTTTCACCGCATTTTCCAAATTTAGTTCGGTTTCTCTCAACAGACGTTCCCTGACTTTTTTATCATGAATACCAAACACAATCTGGTCACGAATCATGGATGCTTTGAGCTCAGAGAAATTACATGTCTGTGCTTTCAGTTTCAGATCAGTTATAAAGCTATCAAAAGTCTTATTTTGCTGCTGTGTCCGAGAACAGAAGATGTATTTTTCATAGGTCTCATTCTTTTTGGGAGAGCAATGTGCATCAAATTTTTTTAGCACATCTTCTAATTTTTCTCTGTTCTCCTCTGGATTAAATACAAATGTATTAAATACCTCTATCGCCTGTGGGCCTGCAACCGTAAGCAGCAACGCTATCTTCTTTGCGTGTGGCTTTGTACCGAATCCCATGGCTGCAATGTAGAGTTCGAATTGTTGTTTAAGAGTCTGCCAATTGTAGTCGATGTTTCCTGTGAGTTTCAAATGCTCTGGTGGCTTCAAATTCTCCATGTCGCTTTTCACAATTTTCAGCAGATCTTCACCATCCTGGTACCATCTTATGTTCATTAATAAATAGACATTCTTATTATGAACACAGCTAGCTTTTGCTAGACACTTTTATTGAGCACATGTGGACTCGGTACAGTATCTGTACAGGCTTCCATCTTGACTGTTGCCTTGTGGGTAGCCTAGTGCCTCATGGGTAATGTAGTCTTAATATACATACAGCTGGGTAGTGTAGTCTTATACATACAGCTATATACAGCTCTACACAGCTCTACGGCTCCACCTAGTGTCCACTATAGAATGACATGTTATTGATCATTACAGTGGCCACCTCAAGAAACGTGCTATCCACGTAACTCTCAGCCTCGTGGATGCACCGGAGTGACTCCAGGAAACACTTAAGCTCCGAAACCCAGAACTCGAGCTGCTATAGCTGGCGACACTTCCCGCACATGTGGTCGTCCAGGCCACGAGAAGCATCAACAATTTCCCGCATGGCACAGGATGTCCAACATACATCTTTCCAGGATGTCCAATGTCCACAATACTTTTGAAAAACTAATGTTTTTTTTTACTTCCACCATTCCCAGCTTTGGGGATTACACTCTTCATTATTTAATGTCCATCATTTTACTTGTCTGTGTACTTCCTTCATCGGCAGTATGTTCAGAGGGGGATAGCTGATGCCTTGCAGCAGGAGCTCCCTGGAACTGAAATGGCTTTTGCCTCGTGGCAGCTGTGAACCATCAGAGATCAGCTGGAGGTTGCATCCCCAATGACAAAGTAAGGACTGGAAAGTGAAGACATGAATGGAGTACGGTTGGGAAAAGCAGATAAAAAGGTGAGGAAGCCGGTGATAATGGTCAATGTCTTACATTAATAGTCTCTGAAATTGATATTACATTAGTTAACAGGTTGCAGGTAATGTCCAATAAAGCAGATAAATATAAGAAAGAAATAACTTGAATTTATCTAGCAACTTCCGCGACACTGTGACAGAATTTTGGATGGCCCCAGGGTCCACTTCCAATTCCAGCTCCCCCTCCTGGACTGGCAATCCACTTGAGATACGCAACATCCCAAGAATTTTGGGCACCCAAAGTCTGCTTCAAAGGCAAGAGTGCAACCAACTGGGCCAAGATGGCCCTCTGGAGTGAGATTGGTGCCAATTTGGGCCACTTGGTTGCTGAGGTCCAAACCAGGAAGAGCTTCTCTCCACTGAACGAAAGGAATCGGGAAATACAAATGAATGTTGGTGCTGGACACTGAGTTTGAGCTGTCAGTGAATCACTCCCACCTCTGAATTTTACTGCACTGAAAACTATTTAAAAAAAATACAAGGTACCATTTAATAGTTTTATTGGTGTACACTAGTCAGTTTCTTAGTAAATCAGTATTTTTGTACCTGTAGATACTTTTATACCGTGCCTGTGCACATGAGAAAAGCTCAATAAGAAGATCCTCCTGGAACAGACTCAATCGGCGGAAACTCGCCAGGCTCATTATTTCCATCGGGGGGGCGTGGCCAGCTTTGTGGGCGGGGCCGGCTTCGTGAAAATGACTTTTAAACCAGCGTTAAAGATCGCGAAATGTCTGTTTACGTTGACGTAACTCACGCTTGAATTTCCATGAGCTTTTGCACTGGTTCAGCTAATTGCACCCGGATTGCACTGATAAAACCAGCAGAAACTCAACTCCTTTAAATTTAACTGAGTGGCTCTTTTAGCTAATAAGAAACTTCAAGCATAACCATTGGCTTTATAAACAAAGGAGTAATTTATTACATAGCAGAAAAATCTGCAGTAGTGTTAATCAATATCCACAATTGATGCAGGATTTAGAATTGTTTTAAAAACAGTAAGAACTCCCAAAATGGGTTCCCTTATCTGAAAGCAAAGGCCTGTCCCTGAATAACATCGAAATGAAAGTTTTACCTCTACTCATGGTTGGAACAGACTTGCGGAGGGCCTCAAAATATTTCGATGTCCCCGGGTTGTGATGTAGTAACTGGTCTGGAATCAGTTTATGGTAATCTTCAGGTGGTCTGGAGCCAGGTTATGGAGAACTTCAGCTGGTCTGGAGCCAGGTTATGGAAATCTTCAGCTGGTCTGGAGCCAGGTTATGGAGATCTTCAGCTGGTCTGGAGCCAGGTTATGGAGATCTTCAGCTGGTCTGGAGCCAGGTTATGGTGATCTTCAGCTGGTCTGGAGCCAGGTTATGGAGATCTTCAGCTGGTCTGGAGCCAGGTTATGGAGATCTTCAGCTGGTCTGGAGCCAGGTTATGTAAGTTCTGTTGAGTCTGTGTTTACAAGTGCAGTTATAATGAATAACAGGACACAGACAGCAGAAGTAAGTAAACAGGTCTTTAGTGACTGAGGGCCAGGGCAGAACTGAGGTACACTTTGCTCTGCAGGGTTTATATACCGGTGTGGTCACCACCAGTACTACAATGTACAGGAGCCGTTAAAAAGTAGTCCATCAGCTTAAGGTATCCTCTTAAGGTAGTACAGGTTACATACGCTACAATTCCTCCCCTTTTAGCTTAACAGTGGACACCACCAATTAATACACTACATGGATAACATATATACAATTTACACACAAGAACTGTTCAAAGATTCAGGCCTAGAAATTGGGTTTTGGCTTAGCCAGGGCTTTAGCGCCGGAAGTTAGTGCCGGCGCTAAGTCCCCCTGCGCGCGGCAAAAATTCAGTAGCGCCGCGCCCAAACGGCTGCCGGCGCTACTGAAGGGTCTTAGCGCCTGGAAAAGGGCACTAACTGCCGTTTAGCACCGCAATTCCGGCGCTGCGGCACCCGATGCGGTGCGGCAGGCTGGGGAAGTGCAGGCCTCCTCCTTCCGTTAAGGAGGAGCTGCCTGCACCCGGCCGCGGCCCGTGCAAATCTGTTTAAAAATGAGCCCGGCACCTCGGACAAGTGCCGGGCTTGCATCTGTTCCGGGGGGGGGAGGGGGAGAAGTCCGGGGAGGGAGCTGCGGGCAGGCGGCCGGCGGGAAAGCGGCCGGCCGCCGCGGGGCCTTTAATGCGCCGGCGCAAACACATGTTGGACTCTGTTGCCAGAGTCTTAGTTGCGGCTGCCACGGGCGAGGCGGCCGCAACTGAATTTCGGCGCTGGGGCCCGTCGGCATGGCAACCGGAACGCTGCGCACACCGATGACATCATCGGTGCTGGCGCAGCGCTACCGGTGCAACGCCGCTTTAGGGCCCAGGGAATTTTTCAACTGGCCATAACTCTGGCGCTAGTCCCTCTAGCGCCTCAAAAGCAGCGCTAAGGCTAGTGAATTTCTAGGCCTCAGTCTCTGAGGAGGCCTCCTGATCCGGCCCGGATAATGCCTTTCAGGGATCTCTGGTTCCCGTTGCTGGGGTGACTCATCCACTTGATCTCCTATGGATTCAACATCATCCAATACGTTCGAGTCTGAGGTAGATGCTACAGGCTCAATAAGTTCTTCAACTGGTGTCTTTGCCGTAGACATGGGGTCGACCCTTGTTCTCGATTCCACAAGTGGGTCAGCATGATGTCGTATTACGTTCTCTCCAACGTCTACCGTGTACATCAAGGGTCCCTGTCGTGCACAAATTGTCCCAGGTTGCCATTTATCATCCCTATAGTCCCTGGCCAACACTGGTTGTCCTATTTCAAAACTACGAGTGGCCTTTTTATTTACATGCTGGAATTGCTTGTATTCGACTTCCCGTCGCACATTGGGTTTTAACAAATTCAACCGGGACCGCAACCTTCTGTTATAGAACATTATGGCAGGGCTTTGATTTGTCACTGCATGCGTGGCGTTTCGATACACCATTAGGAAATTGTCCACCTTGTGTTGTAGTGGAATATGATCTTCACTCATGGCCTTTATCGCCTTTTTGAACGTTTGTACAAATCTCTCGGCCAACCCATTTGTAGCTGGATGATATGGGGCAGATGTATAGTGTTTCACCCCATTCTTTTTCATGAATTTCTGGAATTCTTCTGACATGAACTGTGGTCCGTTGTCTGAACATATTTGCTCCGGCAATCCATTCCTTGCAAATATGGTTCTTAGAACTGTAATCGTCTTCTCAGAGGTAGTGGTCAACATCTTAATCACTTCTGGCCATTTAGAATGTGCGTCTACTGCTATCAAAAACATGGAATCCATGAATGGACCTGCAAAGTCGATATGCACACGTTGCCATGGGGCTGAAGGCCATTCCCACGGATGCAGCGGTGCAATTGGAGGTGCGTTCTGAACTTTTTGTCACCCTGAGCAGCTTTTAGTCAGATCCTCTATTTGTTTGTCGATACCTGGCCACCACACATAAGCCCTAGCAAGGCTTTTCATCTTGACTCCCCCCAGATGACCTTCGTGCAATTCTTTTAGAACTCTCTCCCTTAATTTAGGAGGAATAATCACCCTTGTTCCATACATCAATGTTCCTTGACATACGGACAGCTGCTCTCGTCTGGCTGAGAATGCTGGTAACAGTGGTTCGCCATGTGCTGACCATCCCTTCACTGTCAAGTTGTAGACCTGAGACAGTGTCAGGTCATTTCGGGTCTCTCTCTCAATACCCGCATTGGTGACTGGTAAGCATTCGATGATGGTCAAGTGAAATATCTCGACAGGGTCAACTGCCGGTGCCTCTTCCGCTGTAGGTAGTGGCAGGCGCGACAGCTCATCAGCATTACCATGTTGCTTTGTACCTTTGAATTCGATATCATATTGATGTGCCCCTAGGAAAAGGGACCATCTCTTAAGCCTCTGTGCCGTCATTACTGGAACACCCTTCTTAGGGTTGAAAATGGAAACCAACGGCTGGTGATCTGTCAGCAGCGTAAACTTTTGGCCTTGCAGGTAATGGTTAAATTTCTTAACTCCCCACACGAGGCTGAGAGCCTCCCTATCTATCTGAGCATAGTTGCGCTCAGCGGAGGTCAATGATCTGGATGCAAAAGTGACTGTCCTTTCCGAGCCATCTGGAAACTTATGTGAGAGCACTGCCCCGATACCATATGGAGAAGCATCACAAGCTAAGCGAATAGGCAGCGTTGGGTTAAAGTGAGCCAACACTTCCTTAGAGGTGATCAGTGCCTTGCTCTTTTAAAAAGTCGCTTACAATCATCGCTCCACTTCCATGGTATTCCCGTTTGCAAAAGAGTGTTTAGCGGGTGTAACACCGTGGATAAATTTGGAAGAAACTTGTGGTAATAGTTAACCAACCCGAGGAACGACCTCAACTGGGATACATTTTCCAGTGCTGGAGCTTTGACAACAGCTTTGATCTTGTCAGGTGACTTATGGAGCCCCTCCTGGTCAATGACGTGGCTGCAGTACGAGATTCGCTTTTGAAAGAACTCGCATTTCTGGCAATTAGCCCTTAGCCCATATTCTTTCAATCTGATGAGCACCTACTCCAAATTCGCGAGGTGATCCTTATCGTTATCTCCTGTAATCAGGATGTCATCCAGGTAGCATTGTTTGCCTGGGATTCCCTGCAATGCCTGCTCCATGGCCCTTTGCCAAATCGCTGGAGCCGATGCCACTCCAAAAACCAGCCTATTATACCGATATAAGCCCTTATGTGTGTTGATCGTGAGATACTGTCGTGACACTTCATCAACTTCCATCTGTAGGTACGCCTGTGCCAGGTCTATCTTGGTGAAGTGCTTTCCACCAGACAGCGAAGCGAAGATATCTTCAATCCGCGGAAGCGGATATTGCACCGTGTGACGAACTGGATTAACAGTGATCTTGAAATCGCCACAGATGCGAACCTTCCCAGGTTCCCCTGGCTTGTTGCTCAACGAACCCTTCATGACAGGAACAATGGGTGTAGCCCATTCGCTCCAGTCCACCTTGGACAGTACCCCTGAACATTCTAGCCCTTCCAGCTCTGCTTCCACAGCAGGTCGTATCGCATAAGGCACCTGTCTGGTTTTGAAAAATTTGGGGTTTGCATGTTCTTCAACCTTGATGGTTGCTGTAATTCCTTTCAGTATTCCAAGTCCCTGTTGGAACACCTCCTCAGCATCGTCTAAGATTTTGGACAGTCGTTTAGGTTTGACATCGTCCTCCTTACAGGCATCCACAGTCAGTGCTTGTATGGAATGCCAGTCCAAATTTATTCTCCGGATCCATTCCCGTCCCAGTAGTGGCGGACCTCCATCAGGTAACACGTACAAGTCAATTTTCTGACTTTCTTTAACATTGTAGACCACATTTACTTTTATCTTTCCTTTGGGGTATACTATTTGCCCCGTGTATGTTTTCAATACAAACTCCGTATCCCTCAGGGGAATGTGCGAGAATAACCTTTTGTAATCTTGCTTATTCATGACCGTTAATGCCGACCCTGTGTCCAATTCCATCTTCACTTGGACTCCTGCTATCCGGAGCATGACCCAGATAGTTTGGTGGTCTGCTGTGTTACCCACATTATATATTTTCAGACAACCCAGTTCCTTACTGCTGGAGTCTGAATCCGTCTTCTGTTCATCCAAACTGTTCTCTGTCACCTTGTGTACTTTTTTGTACTTCTCCTGCGGTGACTTTTTGCTGCTGGTCTTCTTTCCTGACCGGCATACTCTCGCTATGTGACCAAGTTTGCCACATTGCCTGCATTCTTTGTCTTTGAACCAGCACTGGTTCTGGTCATGTATTGTCCTTCCGCAACGATAGCACTTTACTGCGCCCAATGCCATTTCATTGGTGCTGAATTCCAGTGGCCTTTGCTGTATCTCTGCAGCGCCCCATGCTGCTGCCTTGTGGGATGCTGCAATGCTGAAAGCTTTGTCCAGCGTAAGATCCTTTTCCTCTAGCAGTCGCTTCTGGGTTCCTTCCCTTAGGAGCCCACACACAAACTTATCTCTCAGTGCGTCTGCTAGTCCTGTTCCGAACTGGCAGTACTTTGATAACTTGCGCAGTTCTGTTAGGAATTCAGCGTTGCTTTCTTCTTTAAGTTGAATTCTTTTGTAGAATTTAAATCGTTCCGCTATCAGCAGCGGTGTGGGGTTTAAATGCTCTTGCAGGATAGTAACAATATCCGCGAAACTCTTCCCTACCGGTTTGTCTGGGGTTACCAGTTTCCTTAATAACCCGTACGTCTTCGCACCCATCGAGTTTAATAAGGTTAGTGCTTTCTTATCATCCGGTACATCATTCGTTTTACAGTAAACTTCGATGCGTTCCACATAAGTGGCCCAATCTTCCACATCGTTGTCGAAGGCAGTGATGTTACCCATTTTCGGCATCCTTGCTGAGTTTCTCCTTTCCCTTCGGATATTATTTAATATGATGACTTTTTTTAAAATTTAAGATGGCGGCTTTTCCCGCGCTTGGTGGCTTTTCCCGCGCTTGTCTTCTTCCCCCGCCGACTCAAGATGGCGATTCCCATGCTGTTGCTGTCCACGCCTCCCAGCGGTCCTTCCTGCCTTTATTTTCCCGTGTATACGCTTCCTTGCGCTGCTGCTCTTGTTGCCCCGCTGCTCCCGCGGTCCTTGTGGCAATAAAGCGCTTTTCTGGCTGCTGCGCGTCTCTGCCCCAATTGCAGGCCAGCCCCTGACATCGGCTGCGGTCGTGTTCTCCGCCCTTTTTCTTCGTTTTCCCTCCCCTTCTCCCACTGACAACTCGGCCGACTTCCCCCCTGTGCCGCTCGATCGGGCTTACCCGCCGCTGTCGTAGAAGGGATGATCACTGCCTGTTGCTGATGTTGGACTTCGTGGCCAGAAAACCAACCCAGGTTCCCGATGGCCTCCCGTGCGATGCAGTGCTCAGCAGGATGTTGAGGGCGGATGCCCTTTTCCGACGCCCGTTTCTGAGGACGAAGCTTCCTTGGAATGGGCCCCAGAATCAGTACTGGGGGAGGTGATGCAAAACTGCCGCTAGGTACGATCAGACTCGTCGCCACTGTTGAGTCTGTGTTTACAAGTGCAGTTATAATGAATAACAGGACACAGACAACAAAAGTAAGTAAACAGGTCTTTAGTGATTGAGGGTCAGGGCAGAACTGAGGTACACTTTGCTCCGCAGGGTTTATATACCGGTGTGGTCACCACCGGTATTACAATGTACAGGAGCCATTAAAAAGTAGTCCATCACCTTAAGGTATCCTCTTAAGGTAGAACAGGTTACACACACTACAAGTTCCTATGGTGATCCATTCTTCTCTTATTACAACCAAGGCGTATCTCAATGACCCCTTGTTGGTTCAGCCCGCCTGGAGCCAATTTTCATCATTCATATCAATCTGTTATATATTTATGTATTTTTACTTCTGATCCCATGCGTGCATGTGAACAGTGCAATCTGACTCCGGGATCCCGTTACTCTGGTTTCCTGATGGTGAACGGCTCTGCTGGAATTTGTAACACAGACCCCGGATTCACAAAGAGCAGCAGGGCCTCTCACGGTGGAATGACCAGGAGTGAAGAGCTCCAGATTGGACAGCTGGTGCGAGCGGCCAGGAGCTCACGTTGGGACCTCTTCACCCTGCACAGTAACACACGTCCCAGTCTGTGATCACAGCCCAAGAGCTCAGTGCAAGGAACACTTACCATTCACCAGCCCATCACTCTCAACCCCACCATTTGTTGCCAAGCCCCTTTCCCAGTGCTGTGTCCTGCTGTGTCTCGAAGTTACTGTGTGAGATGTGCAATATTCACCCAGCAGTGGACACATTCTCTCCGTACTCTGAGACATCGGTTCAGGAATCTATGATTTGAAATGACGCAGTTTAGTGGGGGAAGAATTTTTACCCTCACCCCACAATCCAGGATACAAAAATGGAAAGAGTTACTGTGCATGTGTCAGTGAAAGTGTAGAGATTTGAAATACCATCAGCATTGTAAACGGTCACCTGTCCTCCCTCATAGTTCATGTAAACTCCAATAGTCCTGCGAGTCACACTCGGTGTCAGTGGGACTAACAGGTTTTCAACAGCTCTATCTTCATTCCCATTTCTCGGATGTACAATCCAGTATCCATGTTCTGGCCCCAGGTTTAACTTTCCTTTCCTATTGCATGACTCTCTGTCACACCCAAAGTGCACCCAGTCTTGTCCCTAAAGTCCAGCGCCCAGTAGTGCTTCCCTGATGTGAATCCTGTGACCCAAGGACACAGGCAGCAGCATTGAATCCCTCCGGGCTATCAGGAAGCTGTAATACTCTGTTACCGATTCTCACACTGGTCCGGTCCTCAGAAAGGATAAGCTTACGGTGCGTTGTGTTTGGCTCCCGGGTCAGTGAGGCTGGGACTGGTGGAAATAAAAATGACATCAAGTTATACATTTTAGACAGAGGAAGGTGAACGGACACAGGTTAATATCTGCTGTCTGTAGAACTGGACTCAGCACCCTTTCCATTATTTCCGTATTAGTAAATAGTACAGACTGGGCACATTGTACAGTTAGACATATTCCTATACTCCAGTATATGGTGAACAGATATTACAGAGCCACAGTCTGATCACTGTCTAGTGAGACCGAAGTCATAGAGGAACACAATCAGCCAGGGGTCCCAGTCTGATCACTGGCCAGTGAGTCCTGGGTCAGAGAGGAACAGAATCAGCCAGCGGTCCCAGTCTGATCACTGTCCAGTGAGTCCTGGTTCAGAGCGGAGAACAATCAGTCCGGGGTCCCAGTCTGATCACTGTCCAGTGTGTCCTGGGTCAGAGAGGAACACAACCAGCCAGGGGTCCCAGTCTGATCACTGTCCAGTGAGTCCTGGTGGAAAGTGCGAGTGTCCGGATGTCCTCATGCTTGATTCACTGAATCTAAGATCCCATATAAAGAATGGCCCTTTGAGTGAGGCCTCAGAGCTGCTGCCCCAGTGATCTGTACCCAGCAACAGGCAGCACCTTCAGGAGAGGCGGAAGACAGCAACACCCTAAAGAAAGTGGACAATGCTGTGGAGTTTATTACCTGGAGAGATCATCTGTTTCATTTCATTCCACAATGTGTAGAGTAACGGACCTGGAAACAGTGAGTTTTACAGACTTGCAGACACCAGGATCTCTTCATCTTCATCTTTCTCGGCGCCTTCACCTTCCTCAACATTGTCTCAATCTTTTAAGAACATAAGAACATGAGAAATAGGAGCAGGAAAAGGCACTTGGCCCCTCGAACCTGCTCCGCCATTCAATAAGATCATGGCTGATCTTGGGCTCAAAAATCTGTCTATCTCCACCTTAAATGTATTTAATGACCCAGCCTCCACGGCTCTCCGGAGCAGAGATTTTCACAGATTTACGACCCTCTGAGAGAAGAAATTCCTCCTCATCTCAGTTCTAAAATGGCGACCCTTTATTCTGAAACTGTGCCCCCGAGTTCTAGATTTCCCCACGAGGGGAAACATCCTCTCTGCATCTACCTTGTCGAGCCCCCTCTGTATCTTATATGTTTCAATAAGATCACCTCTCATTCTTCTAAATTCCAATGAGTATAGGCCCAGCCTGCTCAACATTTCTTCATAAGTCAACCCCCTCATCTCTGGAATTAACCGCGTGAATCGTCTCTGAACTGCCTCCAATGCAAGTATATCCTTCCTTAAATAAGGAGACCAAAACTGTACGCAGTACTCAAGGTGTGGTCTCACCAATACCCTGTACAGTTGTAGCAGGGCTTCCCTGCTTTTATACTCCAACCCCCTTGAAATAAAGGCCAACATTCCATTTGCCTTTTTGATTACTTGCTGTGCCTGCAGGTTAACTGTTTGTGTTTCATACAGAAGGACCCCCAGGTCCCTCTGAACTGTAGCATTTTGTAATCTCTCTCCATTTAAATAATAATTTGCTTTTTTATTTTTCCTGCCAAAGTGGATATCCTCGCACTGCCCAACAATATACTCCATCTGCCAAATGTTTGCCCACTCACTTAGCCTGTCTATATCCCTTTCCAGATTCTTTGAGTCCTCTGCACAACTTGCTTTCCCACCCATCTTTTTGTCATCCGCATACTTGGCTACAGTACACTCGGTCCCTTCATCCAAGTCATTAATGTAGATTGTAAATAGTTGAGGCCCCAGCACCGATCCCTGTGGCACCCCACAAGTTAGCGTTTGCCAACCGGAAAATGACCCATTTATCCCAACTCTCTGCTTTCTGTTAGTTAGCCAATTCTCCCAACTCGGTGAGCTCTTATCTTATGCAGTAGGCTTTTATGTGGCACCTTATCAAATGCCTTCTGGAAATCCCATTACACAGCATTCACTGGCTCACCCTTATCCACCCTGCTCGTTACATCCTCAAAGAACTCCAGCAAATTTGTTAAACATGATTTCCCTTTCATAAAACTATGGTGACTCTGCTTGACTGCATTAAGATTTTCCAAATACCCTGCTACTGCTTCCTTAATGAATGACTCCAGCATTTATGCAACAACAGATGTTAGGCTAACTGGTCTATAGTTCCCTGCTTTCTGTCTCCCTCCTTTCTTAAATAGGGGTGTTACATTTGCGGTTTTCCAATCCGCTGGGACCGCTCCAGAGTCCAGGGAAATTTGGTATATTGCAACCACTGCATCCACTATCTCTGCAGCCACTATTTTTAAGACACTGGGATGCAGGCCATCTGGTCTAGGGGACTTGTCGTCTTTCAGTTCCATTATTTTACCAAGTACATTTTCCTTAGTGATAATGGTTGCCTTTAGTTCCGCACTCCCTGTGGCCCCTTGAATATCCATTATTGGGATGTTGTTAGTGTCTTCTACCGTGAGGACAGATACAAAATTTTTGTTCAGAGCTCCTGCCATTTCCCTGTTCCCCATTATTAATTCCCCATTCTCATCCTCTAATGGAACAACATTGACTTTAGCTAAGCTCTTCCATTTTATATACCTGCAGAAGCTCTTACTTTCTGTTTTAATATATCATGCCAGTTTACACTCATAATTCATCTTCTCTCTCATATTATTATTTTTGTAGTCATCTTTTCCTGGTTTTTAAACATTTCCCAATCCTCTGGCCTCCCACCAATCTTGGCAACATCGTTTTCAATTTGATACCATCCTTTACTTCCTTATTTAGCCACAGATAGTGCTCCCTTCTCTTAAAATCGTTCTTGCTTACTGGAATAAATTTTTGTTGAGAGTTGTAAAATATCTCCTTAAATGTCTGCCACTGCATTTCAACTGTCTTACATTTTAATTTATCTTTCCAGTCCACTTTAGCGAGTTCTGCCCTCATGCCATTGTAATTGCCTTTGTTTAAGATCAGGACACTGGTTTGAGATACAAATTTCTCACCCTCCAACTGAATTTGAAATTCATCCATGTTAAGATCACTCTTTCCTAGAGGATCCTTTACTATGAGATCATTTATTAATTCTGTCTCATTACACAGCACCAGAGCCAAGATAGCCTGCTCCCTGGTTGGTTCCATTAGATACTGTTCTAGGAAACCATCCCGGATACAATTTATGAACTCCTCCTCAAGGCTACCATGGCCAATTTGATTTTGTCCAATCAATATGGAGATTAAAATCACCCATGATTATTACCATACCTTTTGAGATGCCTCCATTATGTGTTGATTTAGACTCTGTCCAACAGATTTACTATGGTTCAGGGGCCTGTAGACAATGCCCCCAAGAGACTTTTTCCCTTATTATTTTTTATCTCCACCCAAACCGATTCTACAACTTGATCTTCTGAGCCAATATCACTTCTCACCACTGCACTGATCCCATCCTTTACCAAGAAAGCCACCCCACCTCCCTTTCTTTTCTGTCTATCCTTCCGAATTGTCAAATACCCTGGAATATTCAGTTCGCAGCCCTGGTCATCTTGCAAGCACCTATCTGAAATGGCGATCAGATCATACCCATTTGTATCTATTTTTGCCATCAACTCATCTATCTTGTTACAAATGCTGCGTGCATTCAGATATAAAGCTTTTAACTTTGTCTTCTTTACCATAACTCCTTGTTTTGACCACATTTTCTTATTTTTAAACTTTCTGTCCCTTCCTGTCAAACTGTGGTTATTATTTCCTCCATCCCTGTCATGCCCTATTGTCTTGTCATTTCTCATTGACTTTTTAAATTCCCGCTCACCTGGACCCTCTCCCCCAGTTTGAGTTCTTGCAGGACAGATAATGAGAAACAACTCAATAAATGTACGGAAATGGTTAGACTGTCGTTTGTAATGATGTATAATCAGTGGTTTTAGTAAAATGTGAAGGGATCTGGGTGGAGTTTTCACTGACGGGCTCCAGTGATGCGATACCACGTCCATTACCCCGATATACACTGGACAGGGTTTCCTCTGCTGACGATGACTTTGAAGGTTCACTGAGCAGTTCCTTTTATTTATGCTCTTTATTTTCCCAGTAACACCGAGCTTGTTTCTGATCTGTGTGGCCCTGAGCTGGAGACAATGGTGTTAAACCTAACCTCAGCATCCCCTCGATAGGGAGACACAAGCCTCTGTACTAGCTCCTGGATATTTACAAGCAGCTCTGGGGAAACACGCACATGTGCAAACATCAGACGAGAAGAGCATTAGGCTTATTGTGATGGCCATACAGTCAAATAGCTTCCTGTTGCTCAGTTTTTCAGCAGAGCATTTGTTGCAGGCGTGTACTGCACTCCAACAAGTGACTGCTCTCAGGGATAGCACTCTTGGGACTGTGCTCCAGCCTGACACTAATTTAAGGACAGGAGAGAAGGGGAGAAAACTGAGAGGCCAAACTTTAACCTGAACAAAGAAACTTCTGCAACCTATGGGAGCTATTCGTATGGTGAATCGATTGATGATGCATCACTAGATGCTGGTATGCACTGTTTGGCTATTAACAACAGGGTAAGGGTTAGAGTGACAGGACAAGATCAATATCTCTCCCTCACTCAGATTCTCAGAACCAGGTGCCTGGAAACACAAAGGGATTTCCATCAGTAATGGTATGCAACCCTGGTAACATCTGTAAAAACAGCTCTCAGTTATACTGCCGACTGCACTCCACGGTCAAACATGGGGAAGCCAAAGACGGTGCAGCTCTTTTTAAAGATATAGGTCGAGTTCTCATTGTCAATGAAGTGTTTAATTTCAGCGAAGACTGGACTGTCCTCTCACTTCTTTACTAAAATTGAAAACATAAAGGGGACCAGCAAAAGGTTTAATAAGTTGCTTTCACACTTGTTCCAGTTATAATGCGTGCAGTGTGAGCTCCTACCAGTGTGGAACAGTCTCCTCGACACTCAGAGCTCAATCCTGACTGATACCTGTTTGTCCTCAGTTATACCGCACATTGTGAATTGTTGTTTTGATGGGGTTTGAGCCCTATTATAAACTGATGTTTACATGTACACCAACAGCTTGGGGATTGGGTTATAAAGAGTCACCTTGAGAAAAGAGATATAGTCTTGCTGCTCGATGTCTACACAAAGGTTGAATATGTTCTCCTCAAGTGACGTAAGTTCTTCTTCAATTCTTTTCACGTCCTTCACCATTGGTCACAGATCTTCCTCCTTTGTCTCCTCACCTCTTTGATTAAATGTTTCTCTTTGTCTTCAAGATATCGATGGAATTTGGAAAATTGTGCAGCGATGTCTTGCTCCAGGGATCCTGTGAGTTCCTAAGTTGGCGAGAGAGATCAGTTAAGCAGGCGATTGTTAAAGGGTGGCATTGTTACTCACATCCAGTTCTGAAATCTTCCCCTCCCGCTGCCTGGCATGGCTTCGTGTTAAAGCACCACATGATGCTGGTTATCTTACTCCCCGCAAATCACTCAAAAAGCATTCTGAAAAATGTTTAGTTGCAATTCTCCCCTCAGTAACTGAAACTTCTCATTTCCAAAATTAGGTTTTAAACAAATTGAAAATGAAATATAGTTCACAAAAACATAAATATATGTATCCAATGTGTCTTTAAAGGCCTTCATTAAAGTTTTTATTTGAAGGCCTCAGCCTCTCCCAAAAGCCTGGGCTTGGAGTTGATAGTTTTGCCAGGAGCTTTGATTCTGATCACTGAATGCAGATTGTGTTGTCTGCGCAAGCGCAGTGAACACACTTTCACAGCGAGCATCAATACCGTTCAGTCAGTTGAATGGATGGGATATTTTTCTGCAGCTTGAGCAGTTTCTGCTCAGCTGTGTTTGTTTTTCAAAATGATATGAAGAATAGTGAGAGGACACATTTCAAAAGCTTTAAGCTGAAGGTTATATTCAGTAAATTTTAAACAGCGAGTGTGTGCGTATTAAAGAGTGAGAGAGAGTGAGCTACAGAGAGAATCTCTGAGATTCCTGAGAATGGGAGGGAAATTGTTGTCTTCCATAGGGTGAGGGGACACTGGGAATATCGGGAATCGTGTGAGCAGCCGCCAGGAATCTGATTCCCATGAAGTTATTCAACTTAAATTTTGTAATAAAACTGATTATCGTATATTTACGTAATGTAAATATTATAATGAAACTGATTCCCATATAGTTATTTCATTTAACTATTATAATGACACTAACTTCAATAAAGTTAATGAATGACACTATTTTACGTTAAATAAAAATAGGGAATAAAGTTCGTTACAGTATGTAAATTAAATAAATATAAGCAATCAGTTTCATTGCATTATTTAATTTAAATAAATATATGGGAATCTGTTTTGTTGCAATATTTACATTGAATATGAGATTCAGGTTCATTACAATAGTTATGTTAAATATCTATGAGGAATCAGTTTCATTACGGTTGCTGGGAATTAGTGGTCCTGATGATGACAAGCTGACAGCTTTCGCCGTCATTCCGCCTTTGAAACTGGCAAGAAATTCGAGATTTGGTCGTGTGAAAATCCTGAAGTTGTGGTTTGTCTTTCACTCCTCCGCCACAGGCTGCGCTGTGCTCACCACCACCCACCCCCCACCCCAACCCAACAGTGTAATCTCTCAAATTCAGGAAAGTAACACAACCTTTGGCTCTTCTGCAGTAATTACGCTGTTGACTTCCCCACTAGAAGGTAAACATAAAGGGATTAGCTGTTACTTGGGTTTAACGGTGTGTTGACTGCTAAACAAAGGATATGGGCCTGAAAAAACAGTTTCAATTTTGTGCAGTGTAAATTTTTCGAATGAATAAATATTTATCGAATTAATAATTATTAAGCATTTTAAGAAACTTGAAAAAATACAAATAACAACATAAACTGCTGGAAACACTCAGCAGGCCAGGCAGCATCGAGGAGAGAGAAAAAAAAGTCAACATTTTGGGTCGAACCCTATGTCACAACTGGAAAAGTTTATGGAAGACAGATTTTTAAGCAGGAGCAAGGAGGAGGGGTGGAAAGAACAAAGTGAAGGTCTGTGATAGGATGGAAGGCACGAGAGATTGACTGACAAAAGGGATGATAGTACAAGGCAAAAGGAGAGGTAATGGGACAAGTTGGGAAACAAAAGATGGCTCCAGATGATGTGTGAATGATGATGGCAGCAACGTTAGCAGCTACCATGAGAGGAAACAAGAGAGAAAAAAATAAAGAAATACGGGGGCCAAATTATAGTCGGAAATTGTTGAACTCGATGTTAAGTCCAGAAGTCTGTAAAGTGCCTAATAGATAGATGAGGTGTTGTTCCACAAGCTTACGTTGAGCTTCATGGGAACAATGTAAGAGGCCGAGGGCAGAGAGGTCAGAGTGGGAGTGGAGCGGAGAATTAAAGTGACAGTCGACCGGGAGCTCGGGGTCACGCTTGCGGACTGAATGGAGCAAAGCGGTCGCCCAATCTGCGTTTGGTCTCCCCAATGTAGAGGAGACCGCATCGTGAGCAGCGAATACAGTATATTAAATTGCAAGGAGAACAAACATCGCTGTTGCACCTGGAAGGAGTGTTTGGGGCCTTGGACAGTGGGAAGTGAGGAGGTAAAATGGCAGGTTTTGCATCTCCTGCGCTTGCATGGGAAGCTGCAGGGCGAAGGGGAAGGGGTGTTGGGCGTGATAGAGGATTGGGCCAGGGTGTCGCGGAGCGAGCGGTCCCTTTGGAATGCTGAAAGGGGGGGTGCAGATGTGTTTGGTGGTGGGATCATGCTGGAGGTTGCAGAAATAGTGGAGGATGATCCGTTGAATGTGGAGGCTGGTGGGGTGAAAGGTGAGGACAAGGGGAACCCTATCGTGGTTCTGGGAGGGAGGGGAAGGAGTGAGAGCAGAAGTGTGGGAAATGGAATGGACACGGTCAAGGGTCATGTCAACCATGATAGAGGGGAATCCTCGGTTGAGGAAAAAGGAAGACATGTCGGAAGCACTGATATGGAAGGTGGCATCGTCTGAACAGATGCGGCGGAAACAGAGAAACTGGGAGAATGGAATAGAGTCCTTACAGGAAGCGGGAAGGGGGAAGTGTAGTCCAGGTAGCTGTGGGAGTCAGTGGGCATATAATGGTCATATAGTTGACAAAATATATATTTTTTAAGTTTGTTCATCTTTATATCAAGTTTGCCTTTTCACCATGTGATTGCCACAATCTTTGTTTTGCTCCCTAACATTTTTAATAAGTTACAATTTTAAGAGCGTGCCCACTTTCTTGTTTGCTGTCGTTGAGAATTATGCATTTTGATTGGCTGCTTAGACAGCTTGTTGACATCGCAGCAGCTCGCACTAGGTGATTCCCCACTATATTTGGTTGATTAGATTTAGGCCTTGGAAAACCCGACCTTCTCAACACAAAGATCGCGAGATGTTTAGTTGAAACTTTATTCTGGGGCTCCAGCAAACACCTTTGCTTCACTGTTGACTACAAATTCTGAACCATATATGTTTTTATTTAGGTTAAGCTGGCTGCCGTCTCAAATGGATGCTCTTATCATTTTAAGAGATAGGCAATATATTAAATGAATTTTAAACCAACAGGAAACGGCCAATTGGGTGAATGATCATTTTCAGGTTGAAACCAAATTAGCCTCTTTTACACCCACCAATTTCATTTTCATTGAAGTCAAGGGACAGACAATGCAGCGGTGTGAAACGGGCAGGTAATTGACTATTGCCTGTTTTTGGCTGCTGCCGAAAACGGTTTCACCTAATCAAGTCCTAGGGGAATATAAATTTGGGCGATAGTGTAAAATGGAGGATTTTCAATAAGAACATAAGAACACAAGAAATAAGAGCAGGATTGGGCCTTATGGCCCCTTGAGCCAACTCCGTCATTCAATAAGATCATGGCTGATCATCGACCTCAACTCCACTTTCCCGTCCGATCTCGATATCCCTTGATTCCCCTGGAGTCCAAAACTCTATCTATCTCAGCCTTGAATATACTCACAGACGCAGCATTCACAGCCCTCTGGGGCAGAGATTTCCAAAGATTCACAACACTCTGAGTGAAGAAATCTCACCTCAATGGCCTACCCCTTATCCTGAAACTATGCCCCCTAGTTCTAGACACTCCAGCCAGGGCAAACAACGTCTGAGCACCTACCCTGTCAATCCGCTTCAGAATCTTGCATGTTTCAATGAGATCACTTCTCATCCTTCTAAACTCCAAAGAGTATATGTCCAATCTACACAATCGCTCATCATAGGACAGACTTTCATCCAAGGAATTAATCTGGTGCACCACCTCCAAGACAAGTATATCCTTCCTTAGATAAGGAGACCAAAACAGTGCACAGTACTCCAGGTGTGGTCTCACCAAGTCCCTGTACAATTGCAGCAAGACTTCCTTACTCTTATACTCCAATCCCCTTGCAATAAGGGCCAACATGCCATTTGCTTTCCTTATTGCTTGCTGTACCTGCATGCTAGCTTTCTGTGTTTCTTGCACGATGACACCCAAATATCTGTGAACAACAACATTTGAAAGTTTCTCGCCATTTAAAAAATGTTCTGTTTTTCTATTCTTCCTACTAAACTGAATAACCTCACATTTCCCTACATTATACTCCATCTGCCACCTTACGCCCACTCACTTAGTCTATCTATATCCCTTTGCAGACTATTTGTGTTCTCCTCATAGCTTACTGTCCCAGCTAGCTTTGTATCATCAGCAAATTTGGATATATTACATTTGGTCCCTTAATCTAGGTCATTAATATAGATTGTAAATAGCTGAGGCACCAACACTGATTCTTGTGGCACACCGCTAGTTACAGCCTGTCAACCTGAAAAAGATCCGTTTATCCCTGCACTCTGTTTTCGGTCCATTTACCAATTATCTATCCATGCTACCATATTACCCCCAACCCCATGAGCCCGAATATGTAATAACATTTTACGTGGCACCTTATCGAATGCCTTTTGGAAATCCAAATATACTACATCCACTGGTTCCCCTTTATCTACACTGCTAGTTACATCTTCAAAAAACTCTAATAAATTGGTCAAACACGATTTCCCTTTCATAAAATCATGTTGACTGTTTAATGATGTTATGATTTTCTAAGTGCCCTGATGCCACTTCCTTAACAATGGATTCCAGCATTTTCCCGACGACTGATGTCAGGCTAACTGGCCTGTAGTTCCCTGTTTTTTCTCTCCCTCCTTACTTGAGTAGCGGTGTTACATTTGCGACCTTCCAATCAGCTGGGACCATTCTAAAATCTAGGGAATTTCGGAAGATCAAAACCAATGCATCCACTATCTCTTCAGCCACCTCTTTTAGAACCCCCGGATGAAGGCCGTCAGGTCCAGGGGATTTGTCGGCTTTTAGTCCCATTTGGTTCTCTAGTACTTTTTCTCTACTTATAATAACTACGCTAAGTTCCTCACCCTCATTAGACCCCACCATTTTTGATATGCGTTTTGTGAGTTCTACTGTGAAGGCAGATCTAAAATACGTGTTTAACATTTCTGCTTATTCCCCATAATAATTTTTCCTGTCTCAGCCTCTAATGGACCAACGTTTACTTTTGCTATTATTTCCCTTTGTACATACTAGTAGAAACTCTTACAATCTGCTTCTTTATTTCTTGCTAGTTTTCTCTCATATTCTAATTTTTCCCTTTTTATCAGTTTTTTGGTCAACCTTTGCTGGTTTCTGAAACTCTCCCAATCCTCAGGCTTACTATTATTCTTTGCAACATTATAAGCTTCTTCTTTCAATCTAATGCTATCCTTAACTTCTTTAGTTAGCAATGGTTGGATCACTTTTCCCGTGGAGTTTTTGTTTCAGAATGGAATGTATTTTTGTTGAGAATTTTGAAATAGTTCTTTAAATGCTAGCCACTGCTTATCTACCACCATATCTTTTAGTCTATTTTCCAATCTACCTTAGCCAACTCGCCCCTCGTACCTATGTAATTGGCTTTATTTAAGTTTAAGACTCTAGTTTCGGACTTAGGCAAGTCACTCTCAAAATTAATGTTAAATTCTATCATGTTATGATCACTCTGCACCAGAGGATCCTTTACTATGAGAATGCTAATTAACCCTTTCTCATTACACAATACAAGATCTAAAATAGCCTGTTCCTTAGTTGATTCTATGACATATTGTTCTGGGAAACTGTCCCGAATGCATTCCATGACCTCGTCCTCCAGATTACCTTTGCCAATTTGATTTGTCCAGTCTATATAAAGATTAAAGTCCCCCAAGATTATTGCATTACCTTTGTTGGAAACTCCTAGTATTTCTTGATTAATATTCTGTCCACCAGTATAGCTACTGTTAGGGGGCCTGTATACTACTCCTACCAGTGCCTTCTGCCCTTGTTATTCTTTATCTCCACCCATACTGATTCTATGTCCTGATCCTCTGGTCCAAGATCCTTTCTCGCTAATGTCCTTATGTCATCCTTTATTACCAGGGTTATTCTCCCTCCATTTCAAATGGTCCTGTCTTTTCAAAATGTCTAGTACTCTGGAACATTTAATCCCCAACCTTAGACACCTTGCAACCACGTCTCTCTAATGGCTATTATGTAAAACCCATTTGTCTCTATTTGTGCCACTAATTCATCTATCGTGCATTCAGAAAAAGAGCATTTAATTTATTTTTTGTACCATTATTCCCTGCTTTGACCTTATTCTCTGCTGCAATGCCACCGTTAAACTCTCTGTCCATTCCTGTCACACTCTGCTTGTTTTACCCAAATCACTACACTGCTCTATTGCCTTGGCATTTCTCTTCAGATTTCTAAATTTCCCCTCACCTGACCACCCCCCCTTTTTAGTTTCAAGCCCTATCTACAGCTCTAGTTATTCAATTCACCAGGACGCTGGTCCCAGCCCGGTTTAAGTGGAGCCTGTCCCGACGGAAGAGGTCCCTCATGGAGCCAATGCTCCATGAATTGAACCCCCTTTGTTCACAGCACACTTTGAGTCACACATTTAACTCTCTGATTTGCTTGACCCTATGCCAATTTGTGCATGGCTCAGGTAGTAATCCGGAGATTATTACCCTTGTGGTTCTGGTTATTAATTTAGGCCCTAACTCCTCAAACTCCCTCAGCAGAACCTCATTCTTAGTTCAGTTGCGGTCGTGGCCCGGCAACGACCGGGCGTCTAACTCATTAACCAAAAAAATGAGAAAGACTTGGTTTGCTGGAGAGACTAAGTGCCGGGCTGGGCACATCATTAACCAGTAAAAAAAGTTTTGGCCGCTGGAGAGACTAAGTCCGAGCCTGGGCACATCATTAGCCATAAATGAAAAAGGCGAGGCCAAGTCTGGACCAGGGCTAACTGATTAACCAAAGTGCAAGGCCCGGCTGAAAGTGAGTGAGCGACCCGTGGCCGGGGGGCTAGATGGCAGGAGAGAATGTAACCCCCAAAATATGGAAGTCCGATGGGATCGGATTCGGCCGCCTTCTGTGGGCCTCGGGTGACACTTTCCGGCCTGGGAAAGTGAGTTGCTCCTGGCAAATAGCCATGTGCATTTAACCAAAATACGGAAGTCCGATGAGGTCGGATTCGGCCACTTTACGCGGGCCTCGGGTGATGCTTTCCGGCTTGGGAAAGTGATTTGCTCCCGACAAATGTCCATGTGTCATTTCTGGCAAGTGTTTCTGAACATAGTTAATGAGTTAGAGTTTGGGAAATCATTAACCAAGTCGGAAGTCCGGATGAAGAATAAAAAAAAGTGCCGTTTGCGGCGATTTGGGTGCTCCTGGTCGGATAGAGGTGGCCGTTTGACCCACTGATTTGACACTTGTCATTTCTGGCAGGGGGGATTGGCGGGGTACCTGCAGAATGGTAGGAGGTGGCATTTCGAGACTTGGTCTGTTTTCCAGATTACTGTCTAGGGCCTCCAGGTCTGCAGAGACCGACCCGGGCTGCCATCCAACCAACTTTTAACCCTTTTTGGGTGGAATCTTTTTTCCATTTTTACCCATTTTTCGGGTTTTTGGTCGGGCTTAAAAAACGGCAGCCTGACGCCTGGCAGAGGCCGGGGCTTCAGCTCCCTTGCGTAAGGGACCGTATTCGACCCGATTAAGCCCTGAAAATGGAACCAAAGTCAGCCGATAGACTCGAGTTCAGTTGCGGTATGTCATTGGTTCCTAGATGGACCACGAAAACTGGATCCTCCCCCTCCCACTCCAAGTTCTTCTCCAGCCGCGAGGAGAAATCCTTAACCCTGGCAACGAGCAGACAACACAGCCTTTGGAACTCTCTTTCGCGGCTGCAGTGAACAGTATCCATCCCCCTGATTATAATGTCCCCTACTACTACCTCATTCCTTTCTTGTCCCCCCACTTGGATGGCCCCCTGTACTACAGTGCCATGGTCAGTTTGCCCATCATCCCTGCAATCCTTTTCCTTATGCATTCAAGAAGAAATTACCTCGAACCTGTTGGACAATGTCCAGGGCTCAGGCTCCTCTATCACTATATCCTGGGTCCCGTTTACTGAATCGAAGTCACACCCTCCTGTCCCTGACCACTGACGAACTCTAAAGTACTATTTAACCTAAAGGGTGTGACTGCCTCCTGGAATCAGCGCATCATGATGCCGCTGCTTAATTCAGGTCCGCTCTCGGGCTGCTCTTTATCCTCTCACCGCTGCCGCTGCTTTAATTCAGCTCTGCTCTCGGGCCTCCATTTATCCACTCGCCGCTGCCGCTGCATCTTAGGTATTTGCCTCAATCCCTTCCTGTGATAGCGAGTTCCACATTATAGCATCATCACTTCCTCCAAATAAAAGGTATTGCTGTGGGAACCCGCATGGGTCCTAGCTATGCCTGCCTTTTTGTGTGATATGTGGAACATTCTTTGTTCCAGTCCAATCAGGTCCCCTCCCTCACCTATTTATCCAGTATGTTGATGAAAGTATCGGTGCCGGTTCCTGCTCTCACCCTGAACTGGAAAATCTCATTCACTTTGCTTCCAATTTCCACCCTTCCCTCACTTTCACGTGGTCCGTCTCCAATTCATCCCCCCATTCTCGACTTCTCTGTCTCCATTTCTGGGGATCGGCTATGATCAGACATCCACTATGACCCGCTGACTCCCACAGCTACCTAGACCACACTTCCTCCCACCGCACTTCTTGTAAGGACTCTCTCTCATTCACTCTGTTTTCTTGTCTCTGCTGCATCTGTTCCATACTAGTGCTTCCGACGTGTCTTCCTTTTTCTTCAACTGAGGATTTCCCTCTACCATGGTTAACATATCTCTCGACCATGTCCGTTCCATTTCCCGCACTTCTGCTATCACCCCTCCGCTGCCTCCCAGAACCACGATAGGGTTCCCCTTGTTCTCACATTTCAACCCACCAGACTCCACATTCAATGGATCATCCTCCACCATTTCCATCACTTGCAGCATGATCCCACCACCAAATACATCTTTCCCTTCCCTCACCTATCAGCATTCCGAAGGGACCACTTCCTCTGCGACGCTCTGATCCACTCCTCAATCACCCACAAAACTCCCTCCCCTTCCCATGAAACCTTCCTGTACAAGAGCAGGAGATGCCACACCTGCCCTTTTACCTCCTCCCTTCCCACCGTCCAGGGCCTCAATCTCTCCTTCCAGTTGAATCAGCGATTTGCTTGTAAGTCTTGCAATTTAGTGCACTGTATTCGCTGTTCACGATGCGGTCTCCTCTACATTGGGGAGAACAAATGAAGATTGGGTGAACGCTTTGCGGAACTCCTCCGTTCAGATCGCAAGTGTGACCCCGAGCTTCCGGTTGCCTGTAACTTTAATTATCCGCTCCACTCCCACTCTGACCTCTCCGTCCTCGGTCTCTTACACTGTTCCAATGAAGCTCAGCGTAAGCTCGAGGAACAGCAGCTCATCTTTCAATTAGGCACTTTACAGCCTTCTGAACTCAACAGCTAGTTCAACAATTTCAGACCATAACCTCTACCCCTATTTTTTCAGATACAGCTGTTGATGATTCTGCTGTTCTCATTTACTACTCTTCCACAGCTATCTTTTGTTACTTTACTTGTCCCATTACCTCTACTTTTGCTTTTTACAGTCATACCATTTGTCATTTAATCACTCCCACAAATGGAAGCAATCTCTCCACATCTACCCTGTCAAACCCATTCATACTTTTAAAGACATCTATCAGGTCACCTATAAGTCCTCTCTTTTCAAAGTAAAAATGCCCCAAACTGTTCATTTTTACGATAGTTGTAATCTTTCCTTGCTGGTACAGCCTTGTAAATACTTTTTGCACTTTCTCCCGTTCTTCTAGGCCCTTTTTATAGTATGGAGCCCAAAACTGAGCAGAGTACTCCATGTGCGGCCTAACCATGGTCCAATACAAATTTAACATAACTTCATTACTTTTGAATTCTATACTTCTGTAAATACATCCCAGTGCTTCGTTATCATTTTTACTAATTGCTTTGCTGACCTGCGATGCTGCTTTAAATGATGTGATCACCTGTATCCCCAGATCCCTCTGCTCTTCTACCCCATTCAGTTTCTTATGTTCTTAGGTTTAGGGGTTGTTTATACATTTTCTTCGAACGTGCATCACCTCAAAATTATGATGTTAAAGTTAATTTGCCAGTATCTGCCCAGTCTGCAAGTTAGCTTAATATTTGTTGAATTGTATATTCTACTGTTTATATTGAATCCATTTTTTCAAATTATATATATTGAAACAAAATCAATATAAAAACATATTTGAAGTTAATTTACCAGAAAGATCATTTTGACTTCCTTCATTATGTAAGAAATAAAATCTGGTTCAGTGAAAATTCCCTGTTAAAAGCACTTACTCGCTGTGTTGTTTCTATTTGTTCAGTTTAGTAAGTTTACCTGACGATTGTCTGTACAGTTGTAATTTTAAAACAAACAGTCATTAATTTACGTTGTACTTTTTCCACTTTTGCATTCCAATATTCACAAGACATCAGTATAAAACATTTTTCGCATTTTATTGAATCTTTTAAATAAAATGATACCTTGAGCGGTTAAATATGTATTGATGTTTGTCTGTTAAAGCTGTCAGTTGTTGATAATATCTGAAACACTTCATTAATTTTCAAAGAACCGATGAGAAATCGCTGACTTCAGTTTCTACAGAGAAATTTCTGATGAAGTTAATTTCACTTTCGTGGCCATCCACCGAAATGTTATCAGAACCTGGGGTCCTCCCACTCCCACCAATGGTGTCAAACACTTCGTACTGCTGCCTCGCCAGAAAACAGATTCCACTCACCACTTCTGCAAGACTCTGGTTCTACTTTTGAGATACGGCTACAGGAAAGGATTGTATAGGGACCAATTCTCCGAATACCCCATTCCCTGTTCAGCCTTAAACACAAGGGGCTAGATTTTCAGTATAGGCAGTTTTGGGGCGCTAGCTTTAGCGCCCGCCCGAAGTTAGCGCCCGCCCCAAAGTAGCGCCCCGTTGCCGGGAATTCAGTGGCTTCGCCCTAAGAGGTTGGTGGAGCGCTAAAAGAGGCGTTCCACTACTCTCTTTAGGCGCTAAGCCGGCGGTCCAGAGGGATAGTGCCCAGGCGGGGCGCAGCACGGGTGCGGTCATTTTTGCACTGACAGCAGACCCCGTGGTGCCGACCAGCTCTTAAAGGGGGAAGGGACGAATTGGTCTGCTGCCACGCCCTGCACACTGCAGCCTTGCAAAGAGGCCTCAACACTACTGCTCAGCCCCAGGGAGTCATGGCAACGCCAGAGAAGGCCCGTCAGCGTGCCCTGCGCTTCTCAGAGGGTGATCTGGACATAATGGTCACAGCTCTGGAGGTGAGGCGCAAGATCTTGTTTCCAGAGAGTGGGAGGAATCCAACCCACCACGACTACACCAAAGCCTGGAAGCAGATCGCCCAGAGGGTGACGTTCACCGGCGAGGCCCCCAGGACCCACAAACAATGCCGTAAGAAATACAACGATCTGACCAGGATTGTGAGGGTGAGTAGCCTTTCCAGTCTCCTCCTCATTCTTGCATGTACACCTGACATGATGGGCAAAGGGACCTGAAAGTCCTTTTGGCCAGCCCTCAGCCAGCAGCATTGGGACAGTCATGAGCATCAAATGGCCATTCGGCACTCTACACTTTGGCCAAGCTATTCCACCATGGGAGGCAGTGGACAGTACATCAGGGCTTCACTCTGTCCAAGCTATTCCACCATGGGAGGCAGTGCACACTACATCAGGGCTTCACTCTGTCCAAGCTATTCCACCATGGGAGGCAGTGCACACTACATCAGGGCTTCACTCTGTCCAAGCTATTCCACCATGGGAGGCAGTGCACACTACATCAGGGCTTCACTGCGCACTTACAGCCCGTCCTTTCTCTTGCAGGCTAAAGTAGCGTTTAATCGCCAGGCCCGTGCCAGGGGTGGCCGCGCCAAGCTGCAGAAGCTCACTCGGCTGGAGGAGCGCGTGTGTGTGCTCATGGGAGCCCGTGTGATTGTCCCCACAGCGTGCGGTGTATCCGACCCTCCACTGCCCGGCAATGGTAAGGACCTCGCCTTTTGGCCCTCTCGCGTCGCACTGGCCCATCCGAGCTACCTCCTTTGCCACTGTCCCACCAATGCGCTGAATCCCACCAGTCCTAACTCCCTCGCTGACGCCGTCTCCTCACTCTGAAGCTACTCTTGTGCATTCCTGCTTTCAGCTGGTGACGACCAGGACCCTGAGGCTGCCAGTGACAGCACCTCCAACCAGGAGGAGGAGGAGGAGCAAGCCGGACCTTCGGGGGAGCAGTCACGTCCCGCAGGAGAGGAGGAAATGCTTGACACCTCCTCACTGGACGAGTGCCTGGAGGAACTGTCGCAGGGCAATGCAGCTTCTGGGACCAGTGGCGTCCAGCCACCCAGCAGCCGTGCGCGTGGCCCGCGGCCTTCCCCCCAAAGGGGGGAAGGATCAGAGGGGAGTGCTGCTGCTCGGCACACTCGCCGTCACCAACGCGGCAAGGGTCCCCTAGTTCGGCCCCCTCCTCCCCAGCGGGAGAGTCGCGACTCCAGTCCGGACACCTTCACTTCGGAGGAGGTGCGGAAGCTCGATCAGATGGCCGACGACTCGGACCGGCGCCACACGGAGCTCATGAGCGTGGTGGGGCGCATGCCTGAGGCCATCGAGTCGCTGGCGACCAGTGTGCGCGAGTTCGGGGCAGCAACTGCCGCGACTGGCCGCATGCTAACTGATGCCGTCAAGACCCTGGCGGATGTGATGCGCGCGCACACCAGGACCACAGGGCCACTCACTGCTGCCACACGCGCTGTCTCAGGCAGGCATCGCCAGGGCAGGCGCCGCGCTGGACCATCCCAGCAAGCCGGCCGTCGGCTGATTGCTGCGGATCCTGCAGTGCGGGCCCGGCCGAGTGCCACCGCGCCACAGCACCAGCCAGCGCATCCCAGACGCCAGCTGGCCCACATTTCACCATCCGTCGCCGCCATTCCCCCTCTGGGGCGTCGACGGCAAGCGGCTGCAGCTGATGGTGGCCAGGCTCAGGTGCGCCACTCAGCAGACGGCCCCTCGAGGCCCAAACGCCATGTAGGCCGCCCCCCAGCGGCATCTGGCGGAAGGGCATCTGAGCCTCAGGCGCCTTCCCCCAGCCTCGCAGCAGCCACTGGGCAGAGCTTGCGAAGGAGCAGCAGGCAGGGCAGGGGAGGCAAAATGCTGGCCAAGGTCTCGCCCTCGCGGGCCACTCAGTAGAGGGTGTGGCCAGCTTTCCTTTAATATGGCGGTGGCCATCTTTATTTTGCCCATGGTTGTGCTTTTGGAGGGCTTTTTTTTTGCGTTAGGCCGACGTTGAGGCCCGGTTTCAATAAAGGTGGAGTGGCTCCTCCCCAGTTTGTGGGAGTGAGTCGTTTGTTGGGCTTTTTGTGGGGCCCGTTTATTGTTTTTGGGGATTCATGTGGGAAGGGCTTTTCATTTTTGTGTAATAAAAAATTATCTTTATTCATGCAGTCTCCATGGTTGTTCTTCTTAGTGTTTGTTGGCTTCGCCGGCTGAGGGCTTGCGGAGCGGCTGCATTCATCCTCCCTCATGGCCCCTGGCCATTCCCTGACAGGGGGCTTAGAAGTACCGTGTAATAAGGTGGCGTCGTGCGGCCCTTGGCCCTGGTCGCTCCCTCCTGGGAACGTACTCCTGCTCCTCCTCCTCCTCCTCCTCCTCCTCCTCCTCATGCTCCTCCTGCTCCTCCTCCTGAGGTGCTGGTCCAACGTCAGGTGGCAGTGCCTGAGTCCTGCGGATAGCCAGGTTGTGTAGCATGCAGCAAACCACCACAAATTGGGAGACCCGGTCCGGCGAATACTGGAGAGCTCCTCCGGAGCGATCAAGGCAGCGGAACCGCTGCTTGAGGACCCCAATAGTTAGCTTGATGATGTTGCGGGTGGTTTGATGGCTCTCGTTGTAGGCCTCTTCAGCAGCGGTCCTGGGCGCGCGGAGCGGGGTCATGAGCCAGGTGCACAAAGGATAGCCTTTGTCCCCGAGTAGCCATCCTCTTGGGGGAGGCTGTGCCTGGAACATGTCATGCACAGTACTCTGCCGCAGGATAAAGGCATCGTGGCTGCTGCCTGGGAAGCTGGCATTGACTGCCATGATGCGCTGCTTGTGGTCACAGACCAGCTGCACATTCAGAGAATGGTAGCCCTTCCTGTTGCGATACTGCTCGCCATGCTCCAGAGGGGCCCGCAAAGCCACATGCGTACAGTCAATGGCGCCCTGCACCAAGGGGAATTCCCCGAGTCTGGAAAATCCCAATGCGCGCTGATGCTGGCTCTCCAGGGCCATGGGGAAGGAGATGAATTGGCTTCTCCTTCTGAACAGTGCTTCGGTCACCTGGCGGATGCAGCGATGCGCGCCGTACTGGGAGATGTTTGCTATGTCCCCAGCAGCGTATTGGAAGGAGCCGGTGGCATAGAAGTTCAATGCCACTGTCACCTTCACTTCCACCGACAGAGACGTCCTGCACCTGAGCTTTGGCCGCAGATGTCGGCGAAGCAGGTGGCAGATCTCTGCAATCACCCCCTTTCGGAATCGGAGCCTTTTAACACATCGCGCGGCACTCATGTTTAGGTTGGAGCGCTGCTGGCGGTATAGCCTGACTGGGTAAGGCCTACGTGGCCGACGCCTGTAGCCCCCTCTGCCTCTAGCCAGGGCTGCCCCTCTCACAATGCGTCTGCGAGCCCTACGGACATGGAGCTGCAGCTCCGCGTTGGCACCCCATGCAACCCCCATCAAATCCTGGCAAACACTCTAATTTCCAAATGGCCACTTGCAGCGCTGTTGCCTGAGTCCAAAAATACCTGGCTCTTGCTGCTTGAAACCAGTTAGCTATCCTCCTTGTTGTGTCTCCAGAAATGCGTTGCACAAGACTGTTTTCTGAAAAAAGGATGGCCTTTATACTGGAGAGGACGTTCCCTTTAATTAGCGCCCCCCGGGGCCCGCGCTGGTTGTGTTGCGTTCCTTTTTCCAAACGCTCCGGCCGCCCGCCGCACAATGGGGCGGTCCGACTGAAGTTTGCAATCGGGGCGGCCAAAGGGCGTTGCACGAGGATGTGACGTCATTTTCTGCGCGCGCATCCGGGCGCGCGCTAAACTTTGCGCCGGCGCTAACGGGCAACTTAATTTGGGGCGGAGCGCAAACTGCGCTGCGCCCGGGCGCTACACGCATAGCGCCCGGAAATCACTTCTCTTAAGGCGCTAACTGCTGGCGCAAGCTACTGAAAATCTAGCCCAAGCACTCTCCCCCCAGTGTCAATTAACCACAGAAACACTACCGCAGCACTGAAGAACACGGGGCCATCAATTTTCCTTTTACACCTCAGCTCACCTACTGCAAAACTGCTGCCATTTATTCCTAATCTGATTTTCTTAAATCTAAAATTCAAATCCCAGCATTACTTAATGTTAGACATCTGCCTCCATTGGGCAAAACTAGCTCACCCACTGTCCAGCAGGTGAGCCGCAGGTCTCCCACACCAGTGCTCTGATATTCTAGAACACCACCAATGTTACCAAAATCTATCCAACCCTCCTCATCCTGCCGAAGCTCACAACTGACCCCACGCCCCCAGCATTATTGTTTAGTGCTTCATCGTGTTATCTCTTCTCAACACTTCATTGTGTGATAGAGGTTTTAAACAGATAAGCCATGAATTCTGATCATAGCTCACGCCCTTTTTCAAGAAGAAATAGACGTTTCTGTGTACGCAGACGTGACTCCAGGATGTTATAGAAACATAGAAACGTACAAGATAGGAGCAGGAGTAGGCCATTCGGCCCCTCGAGCCTGCTCTGTCATTTAATGAGGTCATGGCTGATCATCCAAATTCAGTACCATATCCCTGCTTTCTCCCCATATCCCTTGATCCCTTTAGCCTTAAGAAATATATCTAACTCCTTCTTGAATATATTTAATTAATTGGCCTCAACTGCCTTTTGTGGTAGAGAATTCCACAGTTTCACCACGCTCTGGGTGAAGAAATTTCTCCTCATCTCTGTCCTAAATGGCTTACCCCTTGGGCTAGATTTTCAGTATAGACAGTTTTGGGGCGCTAACCTTAGCGCCCGCCTGAAGTTAGCGCCCGCCCCAAAGTAGCGCCCCGTTGCCGGAAATTCAGTGGCCTCGCCCTAAGAGATTGGTGGAGCGCTAAAAGAGGCGTTCCACTCCTATCTTTAGGCGCTAAGCCGGCGGTCCAGAGGGATAGCGCCCAGGCGGGGCGCAGCGCGGGTGCGGTCATTTTTGGACTGACAGCAGACCCCGTGGCGCCGACCAGCTCTTAAAGGGGGAAGGGACGAATTGGTCTGCTGCCACGCCCTGCACACTGCAGCCTTGCAAAGAGGCCTCAACACTGCTGCTCAGCCCCAGGGAGTCATGGCAACTCCAGAGAAGGCCCATCAGCGTGCCCTGCGCTTCTCAGAGGGTGATCTGGACATAATGGTCACAGCTCTGGAGGTGAGGCGCAAGATCTTGTTCCCAGAGAGTGGGAGGAATCCAACCCACCACGACTACACCAAAGCCTGGAAGCAGATCGCCCAGAGGGTGACATTCACCGGCGATGCCCCCAGGACCCACAAACAATGTCATAAAAAATACAACGATCTGACCAGGATTGTGAAGGTGAGTAGCCTTTCCAGTCTCCTCCTCATTCTTGCATGTACACCTGACATGATGGGCAAAGGGAGCTGAAAGTCCTATTGGCCAGCCCTCAGCCAGCAGCATTGGGACAGTCATGAGCATCACATGGCCATTCGGCACTCTACACTTTGTCCAAGCTATTCCACCATGGGAGGCAGTGCACACTACATCAGGGCTTCACTCTGTCCACGCTATTCCACCATGGGAGGCAGTGCACACTACATCAGGGCTTCACTCTGTCCACGCTATTCCACCATGGGAGGCAGTGCACACTACATCAGGGCTTCACTGCGCACTTACAGCCCGTCCTTTCTCTTGCAGGCTAAAGTAGCATTTAATCGCCAGGCGCGTGCCAGGGGTGGCCGCGCCAAGCTGCAGAAGCTCACTCGGCTGGAGGAGCACGTGTGTGTGCTCATGGGAGCCCGTGTGATTGTCCCCACAGCGTGCGGTGTATCCGACCCTCCACTGCCCGGCAATGGTAAGGACCTCGCCTTTTGGCCCTCTCGCGTCGCACTGGCCCATCCGAGCTACCTCCTTTGCCACTGTCCCACCAATGCGCTGAATGCCACCAGTCCTAACTCCCTCGCTGACGCCGTCTCCTCACTCTGAAGCTACTCTTGTGCATTCCTGCTTTCAGCTGGTGATGACCAGGACCCTGAAGCTGCCAATGACAGCACCTCCGACCAGGAGGAGGAGGAGGAGCAAGCCGGACCTTCGGGGGAACAGTCACGTCCCGCAGGAGAGGAGGAAATGCTTGACACCTCCTCACTGGACGAGTGCCTGGAGGAACTGCCGCAGGGCAATGCAGCTTCTGGGACCAGTGGCGTCCAGCCACCCAGGAGCCGTGCGCATGGCCCGCGGCCTTCCCCCCAAAGGGGGGAAGGATCAGAGGGGAGTGCTGCTGTTCGGTACACTCGCCGCCACCAACGCAGCAAGGGTCCCCTAGTTCGGCCCCCTCCTCCCCAGCGGGAGAGTGGCGACTCCAGTCCGGACACCTTCACCTCGGAGGAGGTGCGGAAGCTGGATAAGATGGCCGAGGATTCGGACCGGCGCCACACGGAGCTCATGAGCGTGGTGGGGCGCATGCCTGAGGCCATCGAGTCGCTGGCGACCAGTGTGCGCGAGTTCGGCGCAGCAACTGCCGCGAGTGGCCGCATGCTGACTGATGCCGTCAAGACCCTGACGGCTGTGATGCACGCGCACACCAGGACCACAGGGGCACTCACTGCTGCCACACGCGCTGCCTCAGGCAGGCATCGCCAGGGCAGCCGCCGCACTGGACCATCCCAGCAAGCCGCCCCTCGGCTGATTGTTGCGGATCCTGCAGTGCGGGCCCGGCCGAGTGCCACCGTGCCACAGCACCAGCCAGCGCATCCCACACGCCAGCTGGCCCACATTGCGCCATCCGTCGCCGCCATTCCCCCACTGGGGCGTCAAGGGCAAGCGGCTGCAGCTGATGGTGGCCAGGCTCAGGTGCGCCACTCAGCAGACGGCCCCTCGAGGCCCAAACGCCGTGTCGGCCGCCCCCCAGCGGCATCTGGCGGAAGGGCATCTGAGCCTCAGGCACCTTCCCCCTGCCTCGCAGCAGCCACTGGGCAGAGCTTGCGAAGGAGCAGCAGGCCGGGCAGGGGAGGCAAAAGGCTGGGCAAGGTCTCGCCCTCGCGGGCCACTCAGTAGAGGGTGTGCGCAGCTTTCCTTTTATATGGCGGTGGCCATCTTTATTTTGCCCATGGTTGTGTTGTTGGAGGGCTTATTTTTTGCGTTAGGCCGACATTGAGGCCCGGTTTGAAGAAAGGTGGAGTGACTCCTCCCCAGTTTGTGGGAGTGAGTCGTTTGTTGGGCTTTTTGTGGGGCCCGTTTATTGTTTTTGGGGATTCATGTGGGAAGGGCTTTTCATTTTTGTGTAATAAAAAATTATCTTTATTCATGCAGTCTCCATGGTTGTTCTTCTTAGTGTTTGTTGGCTTCGCCGGCTGAGGGGTTGCGGAGCGGCTGCATTCATCTTCCCTCATGGCCCCTGGCCATTCCCTGACAGGGGGCTTAGAAGTACCGTGTAATAAGGTGGCGTCGTGCGGCCCTTGGCCCTGGCCGCTCCCTCCTGGGAACGTACTCCTGCTCCTCCTCCTCCTCCTCCTCATGCTCCTCCTGCTCCTCCTCCTGAGGTGCTGGTCCAACGTCAGGTGGCAGTGCCTGAGTCCTGCGGATAGCCAGGTTGTGTAGCATGCTGCAAACCACCACAAATTGGGAGACCCGGTCCAGCAAATACTGGAGAGCTCCTCCGGAGCGATCAAGGCAGCGGAACCGCTGCTTGAGGACCCCAATAGTTAGCTCGATGATGTTGCGGGTGGTTTGATGGCTCTCGTTGTAGGCCTCTTCAGCAGCGGTCCTGGGCGCGCGGAGCGGGGTCATGAGCCAGGTGCACAAAGAATAGCCTTTGTCCCCGAGTAGCCATCCTCTTGGGGGAGGCTGTGCCTGGAACATGTCATGCACAGTACTCTGCCGCAGGATAAAGGCATCGTGGCTGCTGCCTGGGAAGCTGGCATTGACTGCCATGATGCGCTGCTTGTGGTCACAGACCAGCTGCACATTCAGAGAATGGTAACCCTTCCTGTTGCGATACTGCTCGCCATGCTCCAGAGGGGCCCGCAAAGCCACATGCGTACAGTCAATGGCGCCCTGCACCAAGGGGAATTCCCCGAGTCTGGAAAATCCCAATGCGCGCTGATGCTGGCTCTCCAGGGCCATGGGGAAGGAAATGAATTGGCTTCTCCTTCTGAACAGTGCTTCGGTCACCTGGCGGATGCAGCGATGCGCGCCGTACTGGGAGATGTTTGCTATGTCCCCAGCAGTGTATTGGAAGGAGCCAGTGGCATAGAAGTTCAATGCCACCGTCACCTTCACTTCCACCGACAGAGACGTCCTGCACCTGAGCTTTGGCCACAGATCTCGGCGAAGCAGGTGGCAGATCTCTGCAATCACCTCCTTTCGGAATCGGAGCCTTTTAACACATCGCGCGGCACTCATGTTTAGGTAGGAGCGCTGCTGGCGGTATAGCCTGACTGGGTAAGGCCTACGTGGCCGATGCCTGTAGCCCCCTCTGCCTCTAGCCAGGGCTGTCCCTCTCACAATGCGTCTGCGAGCCCTACGGACATGGAGCTGCAGCTCCGCGTTGGCACCCCATGCAACCCCCATCAAATCCTGGCAAACACTCTAATTTCCAAAATGCCACTTGCAGCGCTCTGGCCTGAGTCCAAAAATACCTGGCTCTTGCTGCTTGAAACCAGTTAGCTATCCTCCTTGTTGTGTCTCCAGAAATGCGTTGCACAAGAGTGTTTTCTGAAAAAAGGCTGGCCTTTATACTGGAAAGTACGTCCCCTTTAATTTGCGCCCCCCGGGGCCCGCGCTGGTTGTGTTGCGTTCCTTTTTCCAAACGCTCCGGCCGCCAGCTGCACAATGGGGCGGTCTGACTGAAGTTTGGAATCGGGGCGCACAAAGGGCGTTGCACGAGGATGTGACGTCATTTTCTGCGCGCGCATCCGGGCGGGCGCTAAACTTTGCGCCGGCGCTAACGGGCAACTTAATTTGGGGCGGGGCGCAAACTGCGCTGCGCCCGGGCGCTACACGCCTAGCACCCGAAAAACACTTCTCTTAAGGCGCTAACTGCTGGCGCAAGCGACTGAAAATCTAGCCCCTTATCTTTAGACTGTGACCCCTGGTTCTCGACTCTCCCGCCATTGGGAACATCCTTCCTGCATCTAGTCTGTCCAGTCCTGTTAGAATTTTATAAGTTTCAATGAGATCCCCTCTCATTCTTCTAAACTCCAGCGAGTCCAAGCCTAATCGACCCAATCTCTACTCATACATCATTCCTGCCATCCCAGGTATCAGTCTGGTGAATTGTCGCTGCACTCCCTCCATGGCAAGAACATCCTTCCTCAGATAAGGCGACCAAAACTGCACACAATACTAAGATGTGGTCTCACCAAGTCCCTGGAGAACTGCAGCAAGACATCCTTGCTCCTGTACTCAAATCCTCTCGCTATGAAGGCCAACATATCATTTGCCTTATTAACCGTCTGCTGCACCTGCATGTTTACCTTCAGTGACTGGTGCACAAGGACACCCAGGTCTCGTTGTACTTCCCCTTCTCCCAATCTATTGCCGTTCAGATAATAATCTGCCTTCCTGCTTTTGCCACCAAAATGGACAACCTTGTGGCAAAGCCACCAAGAGGCTCTTGCAGTAATATATATAATTGCCTTTAACAAGGGTTTGTTACCTTTAAATGTTTGCACTGTATAAATAACGCGGGTTCGGTAAAATGTCAATCCAGTGCGATGACGTCATTACGCAGGTCACGTGACGTTCCCAACGGCGGGAAACATGATGAAGTCATGACGTCAGAGGGGAGGGGCGTTTCATTTCAGTCCTTGTGGAACCCAGTATTGTAGAGACCTGTTTTAGAGTTTCTCCTGCATTTTTGTTTGTAACTTTTACAGTGCATTAAACCACGTTTGGTTAACTGCTAGTTTAAATCTCAGTACTTTCGTTAGGAGTTGGGAACTCCTACAACCTCGCATTTATCCACATTATACTGCATTTGCCATGCATTTGCCCAATCACCCAACCTATATTGCCTCCCTGGTGCCAGGGTCAAGGATGTTAAAGAGCGATTGCAAGACACTCTGGGGGGAGAGGGAGAAAAGGTAGAGGTTGTTTACCATATTGGTAACAGCGACATAGGCAGAAAGAGGGATAAGGTCCAGCAGGCAGACTAAAGGCAGCTAGGGAAGAGATTAAAAATCAGGACCTCAAATTTACTAAACCTCGGTCCATGTGCTAGTGAGTACAGGAATAGGAGGATGGAACAGATGAATGCATTGCTGGAGAGGTGGTGCAGGGGGGGAGGGCTTTAGATTCCTGAGACCTTGGGACCATTTCTGGTGAAGTTGGAACCTATACAAGCCGAACGGGTTCCACCTCAACAGAGTTGGGATCAATATTCTCGTGGGGAGGTTTGCTAGTGCTATTGGGGAGGGTTTAAGCTAGCTTGGCAGAGGGTTGGGCACCAGCATATAGGAGCAGAAAAGAGGAATAAGGTGCATAAAATAGTGAGTGTATTGGATAGTACCAGAGAAGAAAGTGGTACTAGAGGCAGAAGTAGTACCCTATTAGGTAGGATCAGACTAAGAAAGTCTATGAAAAATTCAAAAATGGGTTTAGAATGCAGGTACATAAACACAGAAAGTGTGGTGAATAATGTTGGTGAGCTACAAGTGCAATTAGCCGTGTGGCAATATGATGCTCTGACAATAACGGAAACGTGGCTTAAAAACGGTGAGGACTGGGCATTTAATATTCAAGGCTACAAGGTGTTCAGAAAAGATAGGGAAGGAAAAAATGGAGGTGAAGTGGCAGTATTGATTAAGGAAGACATTGTAGTGTTGGAAATGGAGGATGTTCTTGAGGGGACAAGGACAGAATCCATTTGATTAGAGTTGAGGAGCAAAAAGGGTATGATCACGCTTTTGGGGGTATTCTACAGGCCTCCAAATAGTGAGAGGGAGGTAGAGGAGCAAATATGCAGGGAAATCACAGAGATATGCAAGAGCTTTAGAGTGGTGATATTGGGGGACTTTAATTACCCAAATAGCGATTGGGATAATGCTAAGGTAAAGGGAAAGGAGGGGGAGAAATTTCTGAAATGTGTACAGAAGAATTTCCTTGACCAGTATGTTCTTGGCCCAACTAGGAATCTGGTGCTGGGGAATGAGGTGGGCCAAGGTCGACCAAGTGGCTATGGGAGAACACTTGGGTATGAGTGATCATCATATCATAAGATTTAGATTAGCAATGGAGAGCAGCAAGGAACAATCAAGAGTGGGACTTCTAAACTGGAATAGGGCTAATGTCAATGGAATGCAAAATGATCTGGCCAAGCTAAAATGGAACCAAAGTCTGACAGGAAAAATGGTAACAGGACAATGGGTGATCTTTAAGGAGGAGCTGTTCCAATTAAAGGCTAGGTACATTCCAACAAGAGGGAAGGGTAAGAGAACCAAAGCAAGTGCTCCTTTGATGAAGAGGGAGAGAGAGAAGATGATGAAACCAAAAAGTGGGTGTATGATGAATGTCAGATGAATTCTTCAAGGAAGAACTGACCAAATACAATAAGTTGAGAGCGGAAGTGAAGATGAAAATTAGATTGGTAAAGAGAGAATATGATAGTAGAATGGCGGTTAACATAAAAGGGAACCCAAAAACCTACTACCGGCAACTAAACAGTAAGTAGGTAGTAAGAGGCGAGGTGGGGTGCATTAGGGACAAAGAAGGTGACATAGGCTTTGAGGTGCAGGGTAAGGCTAGAATACTCAATGAGTACTTTGTATCGGTGTTTACTAAAGAGCTGGAAGCTGCCAAAATATCGGTAGAAGTGGAAAAGGTAAAAGCAATGAAAGGGGTGAAAGTTCGTAGACAGGATGTACTAGAAAGGCTTAGAATGGATAAGTCACCTGGGTCAGATGGCTTGCATCCCAGGTTGCTAAGGTAATTGGGGTGGAGATAGTGAAAGGGCTTACCATAATTTTCCGGTCTTCCCTAGATGCTGGAGAGGTGCCTGAGGATTGGAATGTGGCAAATGTAACAACCATTGTTCAAGAAAGGGAGTAAAGACAATCCTAGTAACTACAGGCCGGTCAGTTTAACATCAGTGGTGGGTAAAGATTTAGAAACAGTAATAATGGAAATAATTAACGGGTGCTTTGACAGGTTTAAGCCAATTAATGAGAGCCAACATGGATTTGTAAAAGGTAGATCGTACCAATCTAATTGAATTTTTTGATGAAGTGACAAAGAGGATTGATGAAGGGAATGCGATGGATGTTGTCTGCATGGACTTTCGGAAGGCGTTTGACAAAGTGCAACATAGAAGGCTGGTTAACAACATTGAGGCTCATGGAATAGGTGGGTCAGTGGCAACTTGGATAAGGAATTGGCTTAAGGACAGAAAACAGTGAGTTGTATTAAATGGCTGTTTTTCAGACTGGAGGATGGAAGACAGTGGTGTTCCCCAAGGGTCAGTGCTGGGGCCACTGCATTTTTTTATTTATATATATAAATGACCTGGATATTGGAATACAGAGTAGAATTTCTAAATTTGATGATAACATCAAACTTGGAGGCATGGCAAACAGTGAGGCCTAGAAATTCAGTAGGCTTAGCGCCCCATTTGGGGCGCTGGAGGGCCTAGCGCCGGAGTTATGGCCAGTTGGCAAATTCAGTGGGGCCCTTCCGTCGGCGTTACACCGGTTGCGCTGCGCCGGCACCGATGACGTCATCGGTGTGCACAGCGTCCCGGTTGCCGTGGTGACGGGCCCCAGCGCCAAAATTGAGTTGCGGCCGCCTCGCCCGTGGCAGCCGCAACTAAGTCTTTGGCAACCGAGTCTTGCAGGAGTTAGCGCCGGCGCATTAAGGTCGCGCGGCGGCCGGCCGCTTTCCCGCCGGCCGCCTGCCCGCACCTCCCTCCCCGGACTCCTCCACCACCCCCCGCGGAACAGGTGCGTCTGGCCTGCAAGCCCGGCACTTGTCCGAGGTGCCGGGCTCATTTTTCTGAACATTTGAACGGCCAGTGGGCGGGTGCAGGCAGCTCCTCCTTAACTGAAGGAGGAGGCCTGCACTTCCCCAGCCTGCCGCACCGCATCGGGTGCCGCAGCGCTGGAATTGCGCCGCAATGCAGCACTCAGCGCCCATTTCGAGGCGCTGACACCCTCTAGTAGCGCCGGCAGCCGTTTGGGCGCGGCGCTACTGAATTTTTGGCGCGCGCAGGGGGACTTAGCGCCGGCGCTAAATTTCCGGCGCTAAAGCCCTGGCGAACCCACAACCGAATTTCTAGGCCTGAGAGTTATACCAATCGAATGCAACAGGACATAGGAAGACTAGCAGAATGGGCAGACAAGTGGCAGATGGAATTAAATACAGAGAAGTGTGAGGTGATGCATTTTTGGCAGAAGGAACCGGGAGAGGCAATATACGCTTAATGGCACAGTTTTAAAGAGTGTGCAGGGACAGAGGCCTAGGAATTCACTATGGCCCCGCCAGCTGCCGAGCGCCCAAAAGTTAGCGCTGGGCGGGAAGCCTATAGCGATCATCAGATATTCATTGTTAGCGCCCCAATTCGGAAGCGGGCGCTATACCAGGGTGTGCCCGCCTCCGCTTGGTGCGCTGACACTGAATATCAGCGCTCTTGGCGCCGCTGCGCCAGGCGCTGCGCAGCGGCAGGCTGCGGTACTGCAGGCCTCCTCCTTCTCTTAAGGGGGAGCTGCCTGCAACGGGGAGATCGCCGCTGGATAGTGCCGGCAAATGAGCCCGATACCACGGAGAAGTGCCGGGCTCGTGGAAAGCAGCCGGCAATGCCGCGGGGGGGGGGGTGTGGAGGAGGCCGGGGAAGGAGGTGCGGGCAGGCGGCTGCCGCAAAAGTGGCCGGCCGCACCTTCCGCTTTAAAGCGCCCCACTAAGGCAGCAGGACGGCCCCGTTTTCTGGTCGCTGTTTGCGGCCACTTCGGAGGAGGCGGCCGCAACTAAATATGGGGATCGGCGCGGTTTCGGGGCGGAACCGGGGCACTGCGCACACCGATGATGTCATCAGTGCCGGCGCAGCGCTAACGGCTACCGCCGCCAATACCGCTGCGCTGAATATCTGCGCAAACTCATTTTTGGCGCAAAATCACCCTTTAGGCGTTAACTGGGCGCAAAGCTGGCAGCGCCTTAATGAATTTCTAGGCCAGAGAGACTTGGGAGTTAATGTGCATAGGTCCCTGAAGGTGGTAGGACACATTGAGACAGTGGTTAGCAAAGCATATGGGATCTTGGGCTTCATTAATAGAGGTTTTGAGTACAATAGTAGAGAGGTTATGCTGGACATTTATAAAGCACTGCTTAGGCCACAACTGGAGTATTGCATCCAGTTCTGATCACCACACTTTAGAAAGGATGTGAAGGCACTTGAAAGGGTGCAGAGGAGATTTACCAGAATGGTTCCGGGGATGGGGGATCTTAGCAACAAGGACAGGTTGGAGAAGCTGGATTTGTTTTTATTAGAACAAAGGAGGTTGCGTGGTGATTTGCTAGAGATGTACAAGATTATGACAGGTTTGGATAGGCTAAATGGGGAAAGGCTGTTCCCACTAGTTGATGGTACAAGGGCTAGGGGACACAGATTTAAGATTTTGGGTAACAGGCTCAGGGGGGATGTGAGGGAAAACTTTTTTACGCTGTGAGTGGTGAGGACCTGGAGCTCGCTGCCGATGGAAGTGGTAGATGGGAGATACTCAAAGTTTTCAAGAGGAGACTGGTTAGGCACTTGAGGGAAATAAACTTGCAGGTCTACGGGGATAGAGCGGGGGAATGGGACTGACTGGATTGCTCTACAGAGAGCCGGCACAGACTCGATGGGCCGAATGCCCTCCTTCTGCCCCATTATGACTCTATGACTATGACTCTATGAAATAAGACCGTGGGTTCTGAGTTAAACCAGGAATGGACAGAATCAGATAATTATTTCCCTGAATACAAGTAAAAGACAAGTATATCATGTATTAACATTCACTTACTCAGACATCATAAATCAGCCGAGTAAGAGTATGTAATGATTCTTATCGAGAGTATCCCCTCTGTAATTCTAAATTAGCACGGCCGGTGTTTTTAGCTTCTGTGCTCTCGAACTAGCAAGCCCTGACCACCGTTTTTTTAATGTTAATTGAAATAAAATCAGGCTGGCGAGCACAGAAACAGGAAATGCCGCTCCATATCCTTTCACTGAGGCTGAGCAATTCGACGGAAAGTTACTCTCTGCAAATTTCTATTGAACAATTTGGGTCTATTTACAGGGCTGTAATTGGAGTAATTTTAGTTTTGGACGATAGTGTCCAATTGATTCTATCATATAGCCGCCCATTGTACATCACTTCCTGTTTCCTTTGCATTTCAGACAATGTTGCCTAGTGTGCAGTCAATTCCTTATCGCCCCTTTTGCATTCTTTCCTACAGTTAAAATGATTTCTGTTGTGTTTTAATTCGGTGAAGCCATTTAACTTACTTAAATAAATGCGTTATCAGTCCCAGAGGACGCTTAATGATATTTATCAGCTCATTTCTGAATTTACTCTGGGACACTGCTTAAATAAATGTGTTTACGCAACAACTCAAATTGCAAAGCATATACCCGGGTTGATCCATAATAGTGAATGGGTTATGGTAATTTGCTTCTAAAAAGTTGAATGTCTTCAAATTGTACAACGAGATAAAATATTAATAATACCATTCACAAAAGTATTAAACTGCCAGATATGGTGAGCAGTAAAAATATGGATTTTCTTCGGTTCACCATCTCTGGATCATTGTTGTTTCCACGAAGTCTCCTTCTCACTCTATTGGCCAGGACAATGTTCCTGATGGTCAGAGCATTGAGCAGTAAAATGAGCAGAAATGGAGCAAATGCGGTTAAAACTTTATCCAACCACTAATATGTTACCCATATGGATGAGGTATAGAAGCTTGATTTTACAATGTAGGACCATGGCACTTTGCCAATTATTTCCCGAGGTTCATATATAAAACTGATTGGAACACTTTATGAAACGCTTAGCCCGAACACCACTGCTATCACCACAGCTGCAGTTTATTTGGTGAAATAATTTGATTGCAACCTTTGGCAACAAATGGCCACAAATCGATCAAAGGTAAAAGCGACAGTTAACCAGACAGAGGAATCAAAGGAAGCAAAATTCAAGGCGAGATCGATACTGCAAATGGGAGTGTAGTTCAGAAATGAGTACGGCAAATAAGCTTCATTAATCTCATACAGGATAACAGCAAATATCAGGACCAGTAGATCAGCCGTTGCCATGGCCACCAGGTAACTGGTGATGCATCTGGAGAGACCGCACCTTCCACGGGAGAGAACCACAATTGCCGCTAAATTCGCTGCAGAGAGGAGGAAGATGAATTTACTGACTCTCCTTACATTGAGTGAATGATCTCTCGCCAGTTCATTGGTATGAAAATTCATGAATTTCTAACTTTGGCCCTCAAAATTCTCTCCGGGGTTGTCTTATCCTAACACGCAGGGTGAAAAACCCACGGGATCGAGGGCAGCGCTCGTTTTACTCCCCGCCAAATATTACTCTCCATTATCTTCAGTGGACAGTAGAATCGACACAGTGTTAACCAGCGCTGCTCCCGATCCTGTGAGTTTACCAAGGGGCGGGTTGTGTTCACATTGCCCCACAGCAGGAGATTGATTGGCTGGTGCGCTGAAAGGAGATTCTGGCCAAGGATCACCTGTTAATACAACCCGCCACATTTTCCTTCTTTTGATATTAATTGGCTGGAAAATCCATCTGATTATACAATGGCGGTGGTTCCAGCTGCCAGTTTGTCGTATCCGTCCGACCCGGCCGTAAAGAATAAAATCTCCCCCATAGCTGCCGCTGCGATCATTACAAACTCTGCCGCACCTTGGCTTTGGGATTCAAGCAGCGTGTTGGCCTTTACTGTGCTGGCTCACACCATTAGCTGGCCTCAATTTAATGCAGCATCCAATATCGCTCAGTTTCACACTCGCAGCCTTCAGGGTTGCCCTGTGAGTGTAAACTTTCCGAGTAGTTACTGCTTTTCGAGATCTCACCTTTCAGCAAAATACAGAGGCAAATGAGCCCATGGTTTACGGATATCTGGTAACAGTGACAAACAATCGCTGCTGTGGGCACATTCCCGGAAACTTAGTGGGAAACATACTTTGATGGATATTTTAAACTTTTCAACAATATTCACCAACCAGAACACAGGTGAGAGGCTAGTATTGATTCGGATTGAAAATTACCAAAAAAATTTGAAAATGCTGGAATTGTTCAGCAGGTCAGACATCATATGTGGCGAGAGAAACATAGTTAAAGTTTTAGATCGATGATCATTCATCAGACTTGGTCATCGATCTGAAACTTTAACTGTGTTTCTCTCTCCACATGTGTTACCTCGCCTGTTAAGGTTTCCATAATCCGCAGTATTTCGCTTCTGAAAATTAAAACAATCTCTACAAAGGAGGCGCAATCCCACCTCAATTGTTTAATTTAATATTTCAGAAGAAATTGTGATGCCGGTCAGGTTATTACATTTAGAACTAGCTGGAGTGCCCGGCGGTGCCGAGGCTTTTTCGAGAGCATGTTGTTGTTGGAAGAGAGAGAGAGAGAGCGACTGGGGGGGGGGGGGAGAGAGAGAGCGACTGGGGGGAGGAGAGAGAGCGACTGGGGGGAAGAGGGGGGGAGGGAGGTGGGGGGGAAGGGAGGGGGGAAAGGGGGGAGGGGAGGGAGTAAGGAGGGGGAGGAGGGGGGAGGAGGGATAGGGGAGGGAGGGGGAGGAGGGAGAGGGGAGGGAGGGAAGGAGAGGGGGAGGAGGGGGGAGGGGGAGGAGGGAGAGGGGGGAGGGGAGGAGGGGGGAGGGGCGGAGGAGGGAGGGGGGAGGGAGGGAGAGGGGGGGAGGGAGGGGGCAGGGAATGGGGGGCAGGGAGAGAGGGAGGGGAGAGGGGGGGAGAGAGGGAGGGGGAGAGAGAGGGAGGGAGGGGGAAGGAGAGAGGGAAGGAGGAAGAAACCGGGCAGCCCAGACTAAAGATGGCGCTGTTCGGGCCCACATTGAAGTTCCGCCATGATCAAAGATGGCGTCATGAAAAAATTGTTGTGCCGCCAGGATCAAACATGGCGCTGTGGTGTCGCTGCATTGAACTGCTGCCAGGATGTAAGATGGCCGGGCCCAGTTGCCGGGGTAACCCTCCTCCTCTCCCGATCTCCAGAGCCGGTTGCCGGGTTAACCCTTGAGAGGGGGGGGGGGGAGAGGGGATAGGGGGCGGGGGCAGAAAGAAAAAGAAGCTGTCTGCCAGCCTTCAGGGCAGGTGCGGCCAGCCTTGAAGGTGCGTGAAGAAGTGGGCGGCCATTTTCTCATGTCGGTTGGAAGCACGGAAAAAAAAAATTCTTAATTAAAAACTGCAAAATGTCTTTACTTTTCAAAAAAAGTAGCTGCAAGGTACAAAATCGGAAATCTTCTAACTTTATATGTTCTTTCCTTAAAAGCTTTCGGCTTTTGTATATCTTCTAACTTTATATCTTCTTTCCTTAAAAAACTTTCACCTTTTGAAAACCGAAAGTTTTTTAAGGAAAGAAGATATAAAGTTAGAAGATATAAAAACTGAATTATTTATTCTCTATCTCTTCACTTACGTTGCAATACTTGCTGCAGTCACTCCAGTGCTCGTGAAGACTGAAGTAACTTTTATTTATTCTGTCTTATTAAGCATCAGGCCCCGCCCACACACGCCATAGGATTGGTCAACCATCACGTGATGGGGGAGACCGAAGGGTGGGGGTGAGGGGTGGGAGAAGCTTGCCACAAAACAATTGCCTAGGGTCCAGCATGGCTGGCCACAGACGCCCAGGCTTAGGCGCCTACCTGCAAAAACGGGGAAAGGTAGGAAAATTAATGAGATTAGATAAAAAATTTAGAAAGTAATTAACATTTTTTAAAAACAATTTCTGAAAGTAATTAACTTTTTTAAAAAAGAATTTCTGTTTTAAAAGGAACTTTTTTTTTTAAAGACGCAGAAAGCGGGAAAAAGAAATGAAAAGTTTGGAATCAAGATGGTGGCGACTCACCTCGGTTCAGAACGATAAGGCCCGCCCACACAGGTCACCGAAGCATAGGATTCGTCAATCGTCCCATCACTCGACCGTAGGAGGGCCCGGCCGCACGCGCCAGGAACCCGCCGTACGATTGGTCGACCTCGACGTCACTCGATGCTAATGAGCGGATAATGAGCGGAATGTTGAAGGTTTTTTGGATACTGCGGGTGCAATTTTTGTCCGGCCAAAACGTAAATATACTTAGGACGGTTCTGGAATCGTCAGCTTTCTTTCGACGTAACGCACGTGTAGGTACGCTCTATATCTTTTGAGTTAATTCAAGACAGACAGACAGACAGAAAGACAGACGGAATGACAGACAGAAGTATCCTTTCATATATATAGATATGTCGGAAACTTGGAGTTTTCTACTTTTTATTTGTTTGATGGTGATAATCAGTGTCTGCACATCAATCACATCAAAACAAAGAAATATTATCAATACACCGACAGCAGGTCAGTGACACAGTGAGACACTATTAAAGATGACTATTAACAGATTAGAAGTGACTTACAAGGAACACCAACCATTGCAAGGATAGGGTAGTAAATATTTTCTATCTGTATGATTACCGGCTGTCCCATTTTCAGAGAGAAGCGATGTTGTCTTAGTGTTTTGGAGACACAGCTCTTGTGTTTTCAAAATAAGTTATGCATACCTGAGAGAAAGCTCGAGTGACACGAGCATTACACAATGATTGGCATTAGTTACAGTCATTTAACAAACAGGTTCAGCTGAGCTATATTTACTGCTGCTGGTCAGAGAGTGGGATATTTTGCAATAACATTTAACATTGGAATTTCTTTTAGAAATTAAATATTTAGAAATTAAATATTTAGAAATCTACACTCTTAAATTAATGGTACAGACTCCTGAAGCTGAGGATAATCGTATATGGGAGCAGGGAATACATTTGATGAAATAAATGTGCACATTTGTGGTAGATTGGCACCATCTAAATTGTCGATACATCAGATTTTTTCTTTTTTAATTTATACTCTACATAATACAGATATAAGGAGGCTTCGTGGTGCATGTTAGATCGAACAACATTCAGATACACACAGAAAGTGAGATAGTCAGTTGTGTACAGCTGAGCAGCCCCGCGGATATGCTGAGATGTTGGATTTCAGCATCAATAGGCGTTGGGAGGTGGGGAAGGAGACAGGGTCTGGTCTGATATGTACCGGGTGTGAGAAAGGTGAATGTGGAGAAGGATCTTAATTGCCCTTTGGCAGGGTTGTGGGAGTTTATGGCCGTCAAATTTCAAAAATTGGATGGTGAAAAGGAGAGGTTATGCCGGCTGTCGAACCAAAATTTGAAGCGGGACCCGTTTACATGTATTAATCTCACTCTTAGTGTCAGCTGTGGCTCAGTGGGTAGCACAATCTGAGTCTCTGAGTCAGAAGGTTGTGGGTTCAAGTCTCACTCCAGCGACATGAGCATATAAAACTAGGATAATACTACAGTGCAGTACTGAGAGAGTGCTGCACTGTCAGAGGTGCCATCTTTCGGAAGAGACATTAAACCAAGGCCCCGTCTGCCCTCTCAGGTGGACGTAAACGATCCCATGGCACTATTTCGAAGAAGAGCAGGGGAGTTATCCCCGTGTCCTGTCCAATGGTTATCCCTCAATCAACATAACAAAAAACAGGTTATCTGGTCAATATCACATTGCTGTTTGTGGGAGCTTGCTGTGTTCACATTGGCCGCCGCGTTTCCCACATTGCAACAGTGACTACACTGCACTCCAAAAAATGTCTTCGGGCGCAATATACATGCAAGTCTTTCTTCTTCTTCAAATTTCAATTAACCTAATCTCAACAGCGTTTTGGAGGAGAGAGTTCCTGATTTCGTCCACATTTTTGTGAAGAAGTTTTTCTGGAAATCACCCCTGAACGGTGGAGCTCTAATTTTAAGGTTATGCCCCATCAGAGGAAATCGTTTCTCTCTATCTAACACACCAAATCCTTCATTTAGCTTAATCTCCTCAGATAGATATCCCTTAATCCTCTATTCTCAAGGATATACAAGTCTCGTATGTGCAACCTGTCCTCATAATTTAACCCTTTCAACCCCGGCATTATGCTGGTGAATCTGCGCTGCAGCCAGTCCAAGTTCAATATATGTTTCCTCAGCTGGGGTGCCCAGAACTGAGCGCAGTGCTCCAAATGGGGGCTAGCCAGATTTTTATATAAATGTAACATCACTTGCCCCCTTTTGTATTCTAGCCCCGTTAAGATAAAGGCCAACATTCCATTAGACATTTTAAGAATATAAGAACATAAGTATTAGGAGCAGGAGTAGGCCATGTGGCCCCTCGAGCCTGCTCTGTCATTAGTAAGATCATGTCTGATCTTTGACCTCAACTCCACTTTCCTGCCCTATCCCCATATACCTTAATTCATAAGGAGTCCAACAAACTATCTATCTCAGCATTGAATATACTCAACCACTGAGCATCCACAGCACTTAAGGGCAGAGATTTCCAAAGATTCACAACCCTCTGAGTGAAGAAAATCCTCCTCATCTCACTCTTAAAAGGCCGGCCCCTTATCCTGAGACTATTCCCCCTAGCTCTAGACTCTCCAGCCAGGGGGAAAACTCTCAGCATCTAACCAGTCAATTCCCCCCACAAAATCTTATATGTTTCAATCAGATCACCACTCATTCTTCTAAACGCCTGAGAGTATAGACACAATCTACAGAATCTCTCCTCATATGACAAGCCGCTAATCCCAGAGATCAATCTAGTGAACCTTCGTTGCACTCTAAGGCAAGTATATACTTCCTTAAATAAGGAGATCAAAACTGTGCACAGTACTCCAGGTGTGGTCTCACAGGTGTGGTCTCACCAGAGCCCTGTACAATGGTAGCAAGACTTCCTTACTATTGTACTCCAACCATCTAGCAATAAAGGTCAACATGCCATTTGCCTTCCTAAATGCTTGCTGTACCTGCGTGTTAACTCTCTGTATTTCTTGTACCAGGACACCCAAATCTCTCTGAACATCAACATTTAATAGTTTCTCACCATTTAAAAATTATTCTCTTTTTCTATTCTCCCTACCAATGTGAATAACCTCACATTTCCCCACACGGTACTCCATCTGCCACCTTATTGCCCACTCACTTAAACAGGCTACATCCCTTTACAGGCTGTTTGTGTCCTCCTCACAGCTTATTTTATCACTTAGCTTTTCCTCATTAGCCAACGTGAATAAATTGCACCCGTCCCCTTCGTCTAAGTCATTAATATAGATTGTAAATAGCTGAGGCCCAAGCACTGATCCTTGCGGCACATCATTAGTTAGAGCTTGCCAATCTGATAATGACCTCTTTATCCCTACTCTCTTTTTCCTCTCTGTTAACCAATCCTTTTCCATGCTTATACCTTACCCCCAACCCCATGTGTCCTTATCTTGCTTAACAACCTTTTATGTGGCACCTTATCGAATGCCTTTTGGAAATCCAAATAATCTTCATCCAATGGTTCCCCTTTATCTACTCTGCTAGTTACGTCCTCAAAAAACTTAAAAAAATTGGTCAAACACGATTTCCCTTTCACAAAATCATGTTGACTCTGCCTAATCATATTATGCTCTTCTAAGTGCCAGGATACCACTTCCTCAACAATAGATTCCAGCATTTTCTCGATGGCTGGTGTCACACTAAATGGCCTGTAGTTCCCTGTTTTCTCTCTCCCTCCTTTCCTTTACATTTACTACCTTCCAATCCGCTGGAACATTTCCTAACCCTAGGGATTTTTTGGAAGATCACAACAATGTATCCGCGATCTCTGCAAATATTTACACACTGCCTGTAGCTGTGATATCAGTGCTGTAATTGTGATATTTACACAGTGACTATACCAGTGATATCAGTGCTGTAATTCTAATATTTACACAGTGACTGTAGCTGTGATATCAGTGCTGTAATTCTGATATTTACACAGTGACTGTAACTGTGATATCAGTGCTGTAATTCTGATATTCACACAGTGACTGTACCAGTGATATCAGTGCTGTAATGCTGATATTCACACAGTGACTGTACCAGTGGTATCTATGCTCTAATTCTGATATTACACACTGCCTGTACCAGTCATATCAGTGCTGTGTTTCTGATATTCACACAGTGAATATACCTAAGATATCTTTGCTGTAATTCTGATATTTACACCCTCTATACCTGTGATATTACTGTTGTAATTCTGATATTTACATACTGCCTCTAGCACTGATATCAATTATGTAATTCTGATATTTACACAGTGACTGTACCTGAGATATCAGTGCTGTAATTCTGATATTTACACAGTGACTGTACCAGTGATATCAGTGCTGTAATGCTGATATTCACACAGTGACTGTACCAGTGGTATCTATGCTCTAATTCTGATATTACACACTGCCTGTACCAGTCATATCAGTGCTGTGTTTCTGATATTCACACAGTGAATATACCTAAGATATCTTTGCTGTAATTCTGATATTTACACCCTCTATACCTGTGATATTACTGTTGTAATTCTGATATTTACATACTGCCTCTAGCACTGATATCAATGATGTAATTCTGATATTTACACAGTGACTGTACCTGTGATATCAGTGCTGTAATTCTGATATTTCAACACTGACAGCACATGTGATATCGGTGCTGTCATTTTGATATTCACCCAGTGATTGTACCTGTAATGTCAGAGTTGTAATTCTAATATTTGCACACTGCCTGTACCAGTGATATAAATGCTGTAATTTTCAGATTTTCTCAGTGGCTCTACCTGTGATATCTGTGGTGTAATTTTGATATTTCACACGGACTGCACCTGTGATAATATTGCTGTAATTCTGATATTTACAATCTGACTGTACCTGTGATATGAGTGCTTAAATTCTAATAAACACACAGAAAATATAACTGTGATATTAGTGGCAAGCTCTGATATTTACACACTTACTTTATCAGTGATAACAGTGCTGTAATTCTGATATTTACAATAAACTGTCTTTGTGATATCAGTGTTGTAATTCTGATATTCCCACCGTGAGTGGAGCTGTGATATCTGTACTGTAGTTCAGCTATTCACAGTCTGACTGCACCTCTGATATGAGAGCTGTAATTCTGATATTAACATACTGACTGTACCTGTGCTATCAGTGCTGTAATTCACATGTTTTCTCAGTGACGGTTCCTGTGCTATCAGTGCTGTAATTCACATGTTTTCTCAGTGACGGTTCCTGTGCTATCAGTGCTGTAATTCACATGTTTTCTCAGTGATGGTTCCTGTGATATCAGTGCTGTAATTCACATGTTTTCTCAGTGACGGTTCCTGTGCTATCAGTGCTATAATTCACATGTTTTCTCAGTGACGGTTCCTGTGATATCAGTGCTATGATTCTGATATTAGCACATTGAATAAACCTGTGATATCAGTGGTATCTTCTGATATTCACACACGGACTGCTCCTGTGATAACATTACTATATTTCTGATATATGCACAGTGACTGTACCAGTGATAATTGTGCTATTATTCTGATAATTACACAATAACTGTACCTGTGATATCAGAGCTGCAATTGCAAAATTCACACAGTGACTGCAACTGCAATGCCAGTGCTGTAATGCTGATATTTACACAATAACTGTACCTGTGATAGCAGTGCTGTAATTCTGATATTCACAAACTGACTGCATCCGTGATATAATTGCTGTAATTCAGATCTTCACTGATTGACGATACATGTGAAATCAGCTCTGTAATTTTGATATTCAGACACTGAGGGTAATGTGATATCAGTGCTGTTAATCTGACATTTACACAGTGACTTTACCTGAGATAATGCTGCTGTAATTTTGATATTTCCACGCTAACTGTAACTGTGATAACCCTGCCCTAATTCGGAAATTTACACACTGACTGTAGCTGTGATATCAGTGCTGTAATTCTGATATTTACATACTCACTTTAACGTTGATATCATTGCTGTAAATCTGATATGTGCAGTGACTGTACCCGTGATATCTTTGCTGTAATTATGTTATTTTCACTGTGACTGTACCTGTGATATCAGTGCTGTAATTCTGATCTTCATACAGTGATTGTACATGTCATAACTTTGCTGTAATTGTGATATTTACACAGTGACTGTACCTGTGATATCAGTGCTGTAAATCTGATATTCACTCAGAGAGCGTACCTCAAATATCATTGGTGTAATTCTGATATGTATACAATGAATTTAACAGCGCTATCAGTGCTGTAATTCTGATATTCACCCAGTGATTGTACCTGTGATGTCAGAGTTGTCATTCAGATATTTGCATACTGCCTGTACCAGTGATATCAATGCTGTAATTCTGATATTTGCACAGCGAATATACCTGATGTAAGAAAACTTTGAGGCGTTTGGTCTAAGCGTTAAACAAATTCTAGCTGTGTCCTTCACTAGTTCCTGTTAAAGAATGTTCTGAGCAAGCTGGGCCCATGCCCGAATATTTATATTCTCCTGGACAGCGCCACCAGCAGGCCGCCCTGTATCATTTCATACGTCATTTCCACATGAATGACAAGATTCATGTCATTCTTCCCGCCTGAAGGGTTGGTAGTCCGACGACTTCCTTCTACTGGATTAATCAGGCTACGAATAGCGGCAGTCATTTGGATCTCCATTTGTCATCAGAAGGCACGTCTCCTCAGACCGTGTCTTGGTTCCTGGGTTGCTTGGTTCGTACCCCGTGTCACCTTGATCGACCTGAGGGGGACTGGGGAGATCGTGACTCCGGGTGCGGGCCCCCACAGGTGCAGAGCTGGCTTCATCCTGCTCAGTAGTCGGTGATTGACCGGCGTCCTGGCTTCGGGTGGTCATCCCGTGGGAGTGCTCTGTTCCCCGGGTTGATCCAGCGGAGTAGCTGGCAGATCCCTTGACATCCCGGGTAGGGCATCAACCTCAGAGGAGCGCAGAGTATCGGCATTATTAATATGGATCCCTCTATTGATCGGGTCCGTGGGACCACTTGGGCAGGGAGCCAGATGCCGAAGTGAAACTGTGGACTCCCGGCCATCAAGTTACCGCACGTACCTGTATGTAGGATTGACATCTATTAGTTCCACTTCGTTGACAAGGGGATCACTCTTGGAGGATTGGACGAATCTTCGAAGCAGGACGGGGTCAGGAGCTGCCAACCATGATGGTAGGGATATCCCATGAGTGGCGCGATGCTGGAACCTGAAGAATCGTTCGTGAGGAGTAACATTGGTGGATGTAGAAAGGAGTGACCTGATGGAATGAAACGTGTCAGGGAGCATAGTTTCCCACTGCTGGTCTGATAGGTTGTATGATCTCAGTGCAAGGCGAACAGTATTCCAAATGATAGCGTTGTATCTATCAACCTGTCCGTTTCCAATAGGATGATACAGTGTGATTTTACTTGTGGTGATTCCCTGGTGGGAAAGATAACTTTGAGTTCGCTTGACATGAAGGAGGGACCCCAAAAAGAGTGGATGAAATTGGCCGTACTGCAAAGGGAAAAGACCTGATCGAGGCATTTCATCACTGTGGAAGTAAACATATTGGGACAGGGGAAAGCAAAGGGAAATCATGAATATTCATCCACCACAGTGAGCAAGTAGGTGTTTCGTGTTGAGGAAGGCAATGGCCCTTTAAAGTCAATGCTGAGTCGCTGCATAGGCTGTGTAGTGTGTATGAGCGAGCCATCTGACAGACGGAAGAATTGCAGTTTTAATTCCGTGCAAATTCTACAAGTGGAGCATGTTCTTTTCATGCCTTCAGTAGAAAATGGGAGATTTTTAGATCACACAAAGTGCAACATACAGGTAACTCCAGGATGGCATAAGTCAGTATGAAGATCTGCAAGAGCCGAAGTTGTCATGGAAAAGCAGAATGCATGCGTGAGCGTATCTGGGGCCACATTATCTTTGCAGGGTCGATAATGTATGGTGTAGCTAAATGTGGCCAATTCCATTCTCCAGAGCTGTATCTTGTTATTCTTGATTTAAGTGCATTTCCAGCATAAAGGCCACAGTGCGATGATCGGTTATAAGCGTGAAATGGCGACGAGCGAGAAAATGACTCCATTTATGTACTGCTGTGATGATGGCCATAGCCTCCTTCTCAACAGGATGATAATGGAACTTGCTACCCTGCAAAGTTCTGGACAGAAATGCAACGGGTCGACCACCTTGATTCAAGGTAGCCGAGATCGCCACCTCGCACTCGACCACGAAAGGGAGATTTTCATCGATGGAACGAAGCGTGGCTTTTTCCAGTTGTTGCTTGAGGAGGTCAAAAGCTGAAATAGTCATTGCCTCCAATGGAAATGACTTCGCATAAAGCAGGGGCTGGATCTTGTTGGAAAAGTGGGGTATCCACTTCGCATAATAGGCAAACATGCTGAGGGCCCAATGAAGAGAGCCGAGATTCATAGGAGGATGGAGGTCCTGAAGCAGATGAAGTTGCACCGTGTCTGGTTTGATGACACCATTGCCCACCCAGTAGCCAAGGATGTTGACTGATGGTACTGATTTCACGGATTTGGACTCATTTAAGGTTAAGTTGCGACGACGGAGAACATCAAGAAATTTCTGGAGGTTGGCATTGTGCTCCTTCTGGTCATGACCAGCAATGGTGATATTATCCAGATATGGAAAAGTGTTTGTTAAGTTCTCCTGATTGACTAGGCTGTCCATTGCCCATTGAAAGACAGCCACCCCATTGGTGACCCCAAACGGAATGCGACAAAACCGGTAAAGCCGACCGTTGGCCTCAAAGGCCGTATTCATCTTGTCAGAGTCCTTTAACGGTACTTGATGATATGCACTTTTTAAGTCAAAAGTTGAAAATACCCTGTAGTTGGCAAGGTTATTGACCATGTCATCGATGGGTGGTAGTGGGTAGGCATCCAGTTTGGTACACTGGTTAATAGTTTGTGAGTAATCGATGCAAAGACGGTTCTTGTGTTGCTTCAGAGGATTTTTAACAATGACGACTTGAGCCCGCCAGGAAGATGAACATGGCTCAATGATACCGTCAGCTAGAAGGCGAGAGATTTCTGCCTCAATAAAGGATTGATCATCTTGGCAGAAACGTCGTGATTTAGTGACTATGGGCTTACATCAGAGTTAAATTTTGGCAAACAAGGAGGGTGTGTCGAGTGAAGCTGCTGAAAGTGCACAAAACGGTACTTTGGAAACAGTAAGCTCCAGCTTTGACCCTCCAAACTCGAAAGTGAGTCTTTTGTGTTGCTTCTGGAAATCCCGTCCCAGGAGCACATCACTGCATAAGTTTTTGAGCACCCCAAGTCTGGTGGAAAAATAAGTGTGGCCATTGAGAATAAGGTCGACAATACAAAAGCTGGAAGATTTGGTGGTCAGTGTCATCAGAGCCATTGCAATTTCCCTGTCCAAGGGGTAAATATGCAGTTTTAACTTACTGACAGCCCATTCACTGCTGAAGCTGTCAGAGCTACATGAGTCAATTAATGCACTCAAAATTAGTCCATTTACCGAAACCTTCGTGGCTGCATGGGACAGGCTTTGGGGAAAAACAGCTGTGATGGGAGGAGGGGCAGTTTTATAGATGACAGCTGTAACATTAGTAGTGGCTCTTGGGGAAGGAGCAGCTTAATACCTGGCAGCTGTGATACTAGGAGAGGCTCTTGCCTGACATACTTTAGAAAAGTGACCCTTCTTACTGCAATGATTGCAGATTGCGTTACAAGCAGGACAAAATTTCCTATAGTGAAATGCACCTCCACAGAAGAAACACTTCTTTTCAGATTGCCAAGAGGCCGCTAGGGTAGGGTCATCATCAGTTAGGATAGAGTCATCATCAGAGAGGGCTTCCGCCTGAGGCTTATCAGAGGAGTCACTAAAAGTGATAGCAGCAGTCCATGTACATGGTAAAAGATAGGCATCTGCATTTTTTTGCTCAGTCCAGAGAATATGCCTGGTCATAGGCAGCTTGTAACTCGAGGGTTCTATTCTCCAACAGACGCTAGCGTATGAAGGGAGACACAATTCCAATAATAAAAGAATCACAAATTAATTCCCCCTGGTTCTGCTCAGCTGAGACAGCTTTGAGATTACAGTCTTTGCTGAGCCTGTGAAGCTTTTGAAGGAATTCTTCAAGTGATACCCGGGGTTGTTGACGAGTTGTGGCCAGTAAGTGCTGAACAAAAGTTTTGTTTGGGCGTTAACATATAGTTGCTGCAGTATTTGGATAGTGGTGTCATAGTCTACACAGTCTTTGATATAGCCAAATACATGAGGAGATACATAATTGGAAGCATTTGTAACTCATCAGGAACATTCTCACCACAAGCCCCGAGGAAGCTGCCAAAGGTACGATACCAATGTTTCCATACCTTAGCAGCTGTAGGTGAATTCGTGTCCAGGTCAAGGCGGGCGGGTCTGAGTAGTTTCCCCATGATGGATTGATTACTACGTCTGGTTCCCTTCTACCATTTGAGTCTTAGCCATCTGTTCCCAAAATCACTCGGAACGTGGAACAAGTATCAGTTGATTAAATTGATGTAAGAAAACTACTAGGCACTTGGTCTAAGCGTTAAACAAAGAGTTAATCAACTGTTTTACAACATGGATGTCTAGATGTGTCCTTCACTAGTTCCTGTTGATGAATGTTCTGCACAAGCTAGGCCCATGCCCGAGTATTTATACTCTCCCTGGACAGTGCCACCAGCAGGCCGCGCAGTATTATTTCATAAGTAATTTCTACATGAATGACAAGATATCATTGCTGTAAATCTGATATGTGTAGTGACTGTACCCATCATTGATATCTTTGCTGTAATTATCATATTTTCACAGTGACTGTAGCTGTGATATCAGTGCTGTAATTCTGATATTTACACACTGCCTGTAGCTGTGATATCACTGCTGTAATTCTGATCTTCATTGAGTGATTGTACTTGTCATAACTTTGCTGTAATTGTGATATTTACACAGTCACTGTACCTGTGATATCAGTGCTGTAAATCTGGTATTCACTCAGAGAGCGTATCTCAAATATCATCGGTGTAATTCTGATATGTATACACTGAATGTAACAGCGATATCAGTTCTGTAATTATGATATTTACACAGTGACTGTAGCTGTGATATCAATGCTGTTATTCTAATAATTACACCCTTACTACATCAGTGAAATCATTGCTTTAAATGTGATATTTACACAGTTACTGTAACTGTGATATCGCTGCCCTAATTCTGATATTTCCACAATGACTGTACCTGTGATATATGTGCTGTAATCCTGATATTTACACACCAACTATTCCTGTGATATCAGTGCAATAATTTTGATATTCACACATTGACTGTGCCTAATAAGTCAGTGCTGTAATTATGATATACTCACACTGACTGTACATGTGATATCAGTGATGCAATTCTGATATTTACAATGACTCTACCAGTGATATCGGTGCTATAATTCTGATAACTACAGAGCCACTATACCTGTGATATCAGTGCTGTAAGTCTGCTTTTACACATGAACTGTACCTGTGATATCGGTGCTGTAATTCTATTATTTACATTGACTGCACCTCAGTGCTATAATTCTGATATTCACCCCGTGATTTTACCTGCAGTATCAGTGCTGTAATCCTCATTTTTGCACATTGTTGTATCTGTGATATCGGTGCTATAATTCTGATATTTACACACTGAATATACCTGTGATAACAGTGCTGTAATTCTTATGTTCAAACATTGAATGTACCTGTGATATCCTTGCTGTAACTCTGATATACACACACTAACTGTACCTGTAATATTGGTGCTGTATTTCTGATATTCAAGATTCAAGATATTTTATTTGCCATATGTAACTAGTACAATGGAATTCTTACTCCCCAATCACGCCCACAATAAAGCTGTGGGAGCTCACAGAGACACGTCAGCTATTCTAAAGCGCCGTGTTCTGAAAAAGTCAATTTAATGGCATCTAATGGCAGTGGGAACATGATGTCCTTCAGCCGCTCAGTTCACCCCATCACCGCGGCCTCCTCCTCACTGTTGCCGGCTCCACAATGCAGTGGCCTGCGACTCCCGCTCACGGTCCGGCCTCTGGCCACCATGCCCGGCTCCCCCTCCTCCCAGTTGGACTGCGAGCTTCCTGCCGAGGAGCTGCCGGCCGATGTGCTGTAGCGGGTCGTCGTCGCTGCTGCTGCTGCTTACTGCTGCTGCGCTGCCTCTGCCCGACTCGCCGAACACATTGTCGGAGATGTATAAGCTCCGGTCGCCGCAGCCTCCTCCTCACTGTCGCCGGCTCCACGATGTAGTGTCCGACAGCCCGGGGCCTGCTTCTCCTGCTCATGGTCCAGCATCTGGCCACCATGCCCGGCACCCCCTCCTCTCAGTCGGACTGCGAGCTTCCCGCTGAGGAGCTGCCGGTCGACGTGCTGTAGCGGGTCGTCATTGTAGTGTATGTGCCTTTAAGAGCCCCATGTGTACTGTAATGCCGGTAATGGCCACTCGGGCTATTTAAGCCTGTATATTGTGTTGTATCAGTTAGTTCCCCTCCAGACTTTGTTCAGTAAACACCTGTGAAACCAACTCCTGTCTTCAGTATCTCTATTAACACACGGACACAACATTCGTCGCTGCTGCTGCTGCTTGCTGCTGCTGCTGCACTGCCTCCGCCCGACTCGCCGAACACATCGTCGGGGATGTAAAAGCTCCAGTAGCGGGAGCGGGCCGCCCGGAGTAGAGAGAGCGCTTACCTTCGGGACGCCTCGGTCGCCATCAATATTCACACATTGACTGTTATTGCAATGCCAGTGCTGTACTAGTGATATAATTGTTGAAATTCTGATATTCACTGATTGACTATAGGTGTGAAATCCGCTCTGTAATTCTGATATTGAGACACTGAGGCTGTCTGTGATACCACTGCTGTTAATTGAATATTTACACAGTGACTTTACCTGAGATATCGCTGCTGTAATTTTGATATTTCCACGCTAACTGTAACTGTGACAACCCTGCTCTGATTCGGAAATTTACATACTGACTGTAGCTGTGATATCAGTGCTGTAATTCTGATATTTACATACTCACTTTACCTTTGATATCGTTGCTGTAAATCTGATTTTTACAGAGCCTGTACCAATGATATATGTGGTGTAATTATAATATTTACACAGTGACTGTAACAGTGATATCAGTGCTGCAATTTACATACTGACTTTATATTTGATATCGTTGCTGTAAATCTGATATTTGCAGTGACTGTACCTGTGATATCTGTGCTGTAATTATGAAATTTTCACATTGACTTACCCGTGATATCAGTGCTGTAATTCTGATATTTACACTGACGGTCCCTGTGATGCCAGTGCTATAATTCTAATATTCACACAGTGACATTACCCGTGATATCGGTGCTGTAATTCTGATATTTACACTGACGGTCCCTGTGATGCCAGTGCTATAATTCTAATATTCACACAGTGACATTACCCGTGATATCGGTGCTGTAATTCTGATATTTACACTGACGGTCCCTGTGATGTCAGTGCTATAATTCTAATATTCACACAGTGACATTACCTGTGAGATCAGTGCTGTAATTCTGATATTTACACTGACGGTCCCTGTGATGCCAGTGCTATAATTCTAATATTCACACAGTGACATTACCTGTGAGATCATAGCTGTAATTCTGATCTTTGCACATTGTCGTATCTGTGATTTCGGTGCTGTAATTCTGACAATTACACTATGAATACATCTGTGATAGCAGCGCTGTAATTCAGATATTGACATGCAGACTGTACCTGTGATATCCATGCAATATTTCTGATATTCACACAGTGTCGGTAACTGTAATATCAGTGCTGTAATTAAGATATTTACAACAATTGTACCTGCGACATCACTACTGAAATTCTGATAGTCACACACTGATAGTACCTGTAATATATGTGCTGTATTTCTGATATTCACACAGTGACTGTACATGTCATATTGTTGCTGTTATTATGATATTTACACATTGACTGTACCGGTGATATCAGTGCTGTAATTGTGGTATTCACTCAGTGAGTGTACCTCTGATATCATTGATGTAATTCTGATATTTACACACTTAATCCAACAGTGATATCAGTGCTGTTATTCTAATATTTACACAGTGACTGTACCGGTGATAGCAGTACTGTAATTCTGATATTTACACACTGACTGTAACTGTTATATCGGTGCTGTAATTCTAATGCTTACACCCTGACTGTGTCTGTGAAATCATTGCTTTAAATGTGATATTTACACAGTGACTGTAACTGTGATATCGGTGCAGCAATTCTGATAATTATGCAGTGATTGTAGTTGTGGATTCAGCACTGTAGATCTGCCATTCAGACACTGTGTGTACCTGTGATAGCAATGCTGATAATCTGATATTTACCCAGTGATTTTTCCTGTGATATCGTTGCTGTATTTCTGATTTTTCCACATTGACTGTAACTGTGATATCAGTGCTGCGATTCTGATATATGCACAGTGGCTGTACCAGTGATATCTGTGCTATAATTCTGATAAGTACAGAATAACTCTAACTGTGATATCCGTGCTGTAATGCTGATCTTTACAGAAGGAATGTACCAGTGATATCACTGCTGTGATTTGGAAATTTACACACTGACTTTATCTGTGACATCAGTGCTGTAAATCTGATAGTCACACACTGAGTGTACCTGTGATATCAGCGCTGTAATTGCGAAATTAACACAGTGACTGTACCTGTAATTCCAGTGCTGTAATGCTGATATTTGCACACCTACTGTTCCTGTGATATCAGTACAATAATTCTAATATTCACACCTTGACTGTACCTGTGATATCTGTGTTGTAATTATGATATTTTCACAGTGACTGTACCTGTGATATCTGTGCTGTAATTCTGATGTTTACACACTGACTGTAACTGTGATATCAGTGCTGTAATTCTGATATTTACAGAGGGAATTTACTGGTGATATCACTGCTTAATTCGGAAATTTACATACTGAATTTAGCTGTGATATCAGCGCTGTAAAACAGATAATCACACTGTGCTGGTACCTGTCATATCCATGCTGTCATTCTGATAGTCACACACTGAGTGTACCTGTGATATCACAGCTGTAATTGTGAAATTCACACAGCGACTGTAACTGTAATATCAGTGCTGTAATGCTGATATTTACACACCAACTGTTCCTGTGATATCAGTATATTTAATCTGATATTCAGACATTGACTATACCTGTGAAGTCAGTGCTGTAATTCTGATATACTCATACTGATTGTATATGTGATATCAGTGCTGTAATTCTGATAACTGTACAGTCATTATACGTGTGATATCAGTGCTGTATGTCTGATATTTACACACGAACTGTACCTATGATATAGGTGCTGTATTTCTGATATTTACATTGACTGTCCCTGTGATACCAGTGCTGTAATTCAGATATTTACACGCTGACTGTACCTCTGATATCAATGTTATAATTCAGATATTCACATAGTGACTTTACCTGTGGTATCAGTGCTGTAATTCTGACCATCGCACATTGTTGTATCTGATTTCAGTGCTGTAATTCTGATAATAACACTGTGAATATACCTGTGCTATCAGCGCTGTAATTCAGATATTGACACACTGACTATACCTGTGATATCCGTGTGATATTTTTGATATCCACACAGGGACTACAACTGTAATATCAGTGCTGTAATTATGATATTCACAATGATTGTACCTGTGATATCAGTGATGTAATTCTGATATTTGCAATGACTGTGCTGGTGATATCATTGCAGTAATTCTGATATTCACAGAGTCATTAAACCTGTGATATCGGTGCTGTCGGTCTAATATTTACACACGAAATGTACCTGTGATATCGGTGCTGTAATTCTGATATTTACAATGACTGTACCTTTGATAGCAATGCTATAATTCTGATATTCACACAGTGGCTTTACCTGTAATGCTGATAGACACAGACCAACTGTTGCTGTGATATCATTATATTAATTCTGATATGTAGACACTGAATGTGCCTGAGAAATCAGTACTGTAATTCTGATATTACCACATTCGCTCTACATGTGATTTTGGTGCTGTAATTCTGATAATTACACTAAGAAAATAGCTGTGATATCAGCGCTGTAATTCCGATATTGACACACTGACCGTACCTGTGATATCCGTGCAATATTTCTAATATTCACACAGTGACTGTACCGGTGATATCAGTGCAGTAATTGTGGTATTCACTCAGAGAGTGTACCTCTGATATCATTGCTGTAATTCTGACATTTATACACTGTATATAATGGTGATATCAGTGCTGTAATTCTAATATTTACACAGTGACTGTACTGGTGATGTCAGTGCCGTAATTCTGATATTCAGACACTGAGAGTACCTGTGATATCTGTGCTGATAATCTGATATTTACACAGTGAATTTACCTGTGGTATCGTTGCTGTAATTCTGATATTTCCACATTGTCTGGAACTGTGATAGCAGTGCTGCAATTCTGATATATGCTCAGTGGCTGTACCAGTGATATCTGTGCTATAATTCTGATAATTATCTAATATCAGTGATGTAATGCTGATATTTACAGAAGGAATGTAACGTTGATATCGCTGGTGTAATTCGGAAAATTACACACTGACTTTAGCTACGTTTTGAGTGCTGTAAATCTAATGCACACACTGACTCTATCTGTGATATCAGAGCAGTAATTCTGATATTCAGTCACTGAGGGTACCTGTGATATCAGTGCTGTTAATCTGATATTTATGCAGTGATTTTACCTGAGATTTCGCTGCTGCAATTTTGATATTTCCACGCTGGCTGTAACTGTGATAACCCTGCACTAATTCGGAAATCTACATGCTGACTAGCTGTGATATCAGTGCTGTAATTCTAATATTTACATACTGACTTTAACTTTGATATCATTGCTTTAAATCTGATATTTACAGTGACTGTACCTGTGATATCAGTGGTGTAATTCTGATATTTACAAACTGACTGTATCTGTGATGTCGGTGCTGAAATTCTGATATTGGTATGTCTACTGTACCTGTGATATCGGTGCTTTAATTGTGATTATCGCAGCACTGACTGCAGCAGTGATATCAGTGCTGTAATTCTGATAAGTACACCCAGACTGCACCTGTGATATCAGTGCTTTAATTCTGGTAATCACTGACTGGGTGTACCTGTGATAACCATGCTGTAATTCTGGTATTCACTCATTGAGTGCACCTGTGATTTCAGTGCTGTAATTATGATATTCACAAACTGACAGTAACTGTGATCTCGTTGCTGTAATTCTATTATTTACAAAGTGAATGTACCTGTGACATTAGTGCTGTAACTATGGTATGTATACACTTAAAATACATGTGATATCGTTGCTTTAATTCTGATATTTCCACATTGAATGTGCCTGTGATATCATTGCTGTAATTCCGATGTTCACACAGTGACTGTACCTGTGATATCAGTGCTGTAATTCCGATATTCACACAGTGACTGTACCTGTGATATCAGTGCTGTAATTCCGATATTCACACAGTGACTGTACCTGTGATATCAGTGCTGTAATTCCGATATTCACACAGTGACTGTACCTGTGATATCAGTGCTGTAATTCCGATGTTCACGCAGTGACTGTACCTGTGATATCAGTGCTGTAATTCCGATATACACACAGTGACTGTACCTGTGATATCAGTGCTGTAATTCCGATATTCACACAGTGACTGTACCTGTGATATCAGTGCTGTAATTCCGATATTCACACAGTGACTGTACCTGTGATATCACTGCTGTAATTCCGATATTCACACAGTGATTGTACCTGTGATATCAGTGCTGTAATTCCAATATTCACACAGTGACTGTACCCGTGATATCAGTGCTGTAATTCCGATATTCACACAGTGACTGTACCCGTGATATCAGTGCTGTAATTCCGATGTTCACACAGTGACTGTACCCGTGATATCAGTGCTGTAATTCCGATGTTCACACAGTGACTGTACCCGTGATATCAGTGCTGTAATTCCGATGTTCACACAGTGACTGTACCCGTGATATCATTGCTGTAATTCCGATGTTCACACAGTGACTGTACCTGTGATATCAGTGCTGTAATTCCGATGTTCACACAGTGACTGTACCTGTGATATCAGTGCTGTAATTCCGATATTCACACAGTGACTGTACCTGTGATATCAGTGCTGTAATTCCGATATTCACACAGTGACTGTACCTGTGATATCAGTGCTGTAATTCCGATATTCACACAGTGACTTTACCTGTGATATCAGTGCTGTAATTCCGATATTCACACAGTGACTGTACCTGTGATATCAGTGCTGTAATTCCGATATTCACACAGTGACTGTACCTGCGATATCAGTGCTGTAATTCCGATATTCACACAGTGACTGTACCTGCGATATCAGTGCTGTAATTCCGATATTCACACAGTGACTGTACCTGCGATATCAGTGCTGTAATTCCGATATTCACACAGTGACTGTACCTGCGATATCAGTGCTGGAATTCCGATATTCACACAGTGACTGTACCTGCGATATCAGTGCTGTAATTCCGATATTCACACAGTGACTGTACCTGCGATATCAGTGCTGTAATTCTGATATTCACACAGTGATTGTACCTGTGATATCAGTGCTGTAATTCTGATATTCACACAGTGACTGTACCAGTGATATCTGTGCTGTAATTCTGATAATTTCACAATAACTGTCCCTTTGATATCTGTGCTGTAATTCTGATATTTACACAGGTAATGTACCTGTGATATCGGTGCTGTAATTCGAATATTTACACACTCAGGCCTAGAAATTCAGTATAGCCACTTTTGGGGTGGAAAAGTCGGGCGGCCGCTAAAGTTTGCGCCCGGCGCAAAGTCGAGGCCACTTCGCCGATATTCAGTAGCTTCGCCCTAAGAGTTTGCTCGAGCGCTAAAACTGGCGATGCACGACTATCTTTAGGCGCTAAGCCGGCGATGCTGAGCTAAACCACCGAGGCCGGGCGCAGTGCAGGTGCGGTCATTTCTTGATTGACAGCAGACACCCTGGCGCCGGCCAGCTCTTAAAGGGGGAAGGGTCGAGTTCATCTGCTGCCACGCCCTGGACACTGCAGCCCTCCAGCTAGGCCTAAACACTGCTGCTGAGCAGAAATAGCGCCGGGAAAGATGCAGAAGGCCCATGAACGAGCGCAGCGCTTCACTGGCCATGATTTGAGGGTGCTGGTTAGGGCTTTGGAGAGGAGACGCAAACTCTTGTTCCCGGAAGGTAGCAAGAAGCCTGCCACCAGCGTCTACAGGAAAGCCTGGAGGGAGGTCGCCCACAGGGTCACATCCAACAGCGAGGTCCCCAGGACCAGTGTCCAATGCCGGAAAAAGTTCAATGACCTCACAAGGATTGTCAGGGTGAGTCCCCTTTCCAGTGTCCTCCTCATCCTTGCATGTGCACCTCACATTATGGGCAAAGGGACCTAAAAGCCCTAATGGCCAGCCCTCATCCAGCAGCTATGGGACTGGCATGAACATCAATTGCACATTCTGCACTTTACACACTGGCCAAGCTATTCGACCATGGGAGGCAGTGCACACAAGATCTGGGCACCACGCTGGCCAAGCTATTCGGACATGGGAGGCAGTGCACACAAGAACTGGGCACCACACTGGCCAAGCTATTCGACCATGGGAGGCAGTGCACACAAGATCTGGGCACCACACTGGCCAAGCTATTCGACCATGGGAGGCAGTGCACAGAAGATCTGGGCACCACACTGGCCAAGCTATTCGACCATGGGAGGCAGTGCACACAAGATCTGGGCACCACACTGGCCAAGCTATTCGACCATGGGAGGCAGTGCATACAAGATCAGGGCACCACACTGTACTTAGAGGCCGTCCTTTCTCTTGCAGGCCAAGCTGGCACACAATCAGAAGAGCCGGACTGTGACTGGGGGAGGCCGTCCCCAGATCCAGCAGCTCAGTGACCTTGAAGAGCGCGTGGGTAGCCTCATGGGTGCCCGGGTGATTGGCCCCGTTGCATCTGGAGATGCCGACCCTGTTCTGGGCACCAATGGTAAGGACATCACCTTTTGGACCGATCTCATCCCACTTGCGCTTCAGATCTACATCCTTTGCCACTGTCCGACCAATGCGCTGAATGCCACCATTCATGCCTCCCTCGCTGACGCCCTCGCCTCACTCTAAAGCTACTCTTGTGCCTTCCTGCTTTCAGATGGTGAGGAGGAGGTCCCTGAAGCTGCCAGTGACAGCCCCTCGGAAGAGGAGGAGGAGGAGGAGGAAGAGGAAGAGGAAGGCGGCCCATCAGGGGAACCCTCAGCCGCGCCAGGGGATGCCAATGGAGGGGACACATCTTCCCTGGAGGAGAGCCAGGGGGAAGTGTCACAGGGGAGTGTAGCTCCTGTGCCCAGTGGCGTGCAGCAACGCGGGAAGGGTCGGGCAGCTCGGCGGCCTTCTTCCCAGAGGGGGGAAGGGTCGCAGGGGAGTGTAGTTGCTGGGCCCAGTGGCATCCAGCAACGCAGGAAGGGTCGGCCAGCTCGGCGGCCTTCTCCCCAGAGGGAGAGTCCGGCCTCCAGTCCGGAGACGGTCCTCGCCAAGGAGGTGCGCCTCCTCGATCAAATGTCCGTGGACTCGGATCGCCGGCACACCGAGTTCATGGGGGTTGTGACACGGTTGCCTGAGGCCATCGAGTCCCTGGCTCATAGTGTGGCCGATTTCGGCACCTCACAGGCCAGGAGTTTCGAGCAATTCGAAGCAGCACACGCCGCAAGTCGGTCTGAATTCGGGGCAGCGCAGGCCGCGAGTCGGGCTGAATTCGGGGCAGAACAGTCCGCGAGTCGGGCCGAATTCGGGGCAGAACAGTCCGCGAGTCGCCAGGTGATCAGTGGTGCCATGCAGTCACTGGCTGGTCTGATGCGGGCACAGACCAGGGCAGTACGGGCACTCACTGCTGCCACACTCGCTGTGTCAGCCAGGCATTGCCAGGGCACCCGCCGCGCTGCAGCAGCACAGCGGTCTGTCCTTCAGCAGATTGCTGCGCATGCTGCAGTGCTGGCCCGGGCGAGTGCCAGTGTCTCAGGCGAGCAGCGAGCGCCTGCCATCAGCCAGCTTGCCCCCATTCCTGCAGCCGCCACTGCCACGCCCCCAGTGGAGCTGCGACGAGCTGCTGGAGAGACTGCTGCTGCCCAGCCACAGCTGCAGCAGTCACCAGCCGGCCCCTCGAGGGCCAGAGCTCATCTAGGCCGACCCCCAAGGGCATCTGCCGTCACACCATGTGCCGCTCAGGAGCCTTCCCCCAGCCTTGCAGCAGCCACTGGGCACACTTTGAGGAGGAGCAGCAGGGCGGCCAGGGACCGCAAAAGGCTGGTCAAGGAATCGCCCTCTTGGGCCACAAAGTAGAGGGTGTGGGCAAATGTGTTTTTATATGGGGATGGTTGTTTTTATATGGGGATGGTTGTTTTGTTTATGGGGATGGTTGTTATTGTAAGGCCGAGGATGAAGGCCATTTTTGTGGAAATGTTTTGTTATTCCTCCCCAGGTTGTGGGAGTGAGTCATTTGTGTGACTGTTTTTTGGGTGTGTTGTCTGTTTTTGGGTTTCATGTGGGAAGGGCCCTGAGTTTGTTCAATAAAGCATTTTATTTATTCAGCTTGTCCATGTTTGATGTTTGAAGTGGTTGTTGCCTTAACCGGCTGAGGGCTTGCGGAGCGGCTGCATTCAGGTCCCTTCATTGCCACAAGCCATTCCCTGACAGGGGGCCTAGAAGTGACGTTCAATAAGCCGCCGACGGGCGGCCCTTGGATCTTGTGCCTCCCTTTTGGGCTGGTACTCCTCCTCCTCCTCCTCCTCCTCCTCCGCCTCCTCCTGCTCCTCCTCCTGAGGTGGTGCTCCAGCGTGTCCTCCTCCTCATGCTCCTCCTGCTCCTCCTCCTGAGGTGGGGCTCCAGCGTGAGTTGGCAGTGCCTGAGTCCTGCGGATAGCCAGGTTGTGCAGCATGCAGCAAACGACCACGACCTGGGAGACTCTCTCCGGCGAATACTGCAGAGATCCTCCGGAACGATCCAGGCAGCGGAACCGTTGCTTGAGGACGCCAATCGTTTGTTCTATGATGTTCCTAGTGGCTTGATGGCATTCATTGTATGCCTCCTCAGCAGGGGTCCTGGGCGCGCGGAGCGGGGTCATGAGCCAGGTACACAAAGGATAGCCTTTGTCCCCGATAAGCCATCCTCTTGGGGGAGGCTGTGCCTGGAACATGTCAGCCACAGTTGTCTGTCGCAGGATAAATGCATCGTGGCTGCTGCCTGGAAAGCGGGCATTGACAGCTAGGATGCGCTGCCTGTGGTCACACACCAGCTGTACATTGAGGGAATGGTAGCCCTTCCGGTTGTGGTAATCCTCGGCATTGTCGATAGGTGCCCGCAAAGCCACATGCGTGCAGTCAATGGCGCCCTGCACCATGGGGAAGCCCGCTATTCTCGCAAATCCCACTGCACGCTGCTGCTGCTTTTCCAGGGTCATGGGGAAGGAGATGAATTGATGTCTTCTTCTGAAAAGGGCATTGGTCACCTGGCGGATGCAGCAATGCACGGCGAACTGGGATATGTTAGCGATGTCCCCAACAGCGGCTTGGAAGGAGCCGCTTGCATAGAAGTTCAGAGCCACCGTGACCTTCACTTCCACCGACAGAGACGTCCTGCACCTCAGCTGTGGACGCAGATCTCTGTGAAGCAGCTGGCAGATCTCTGCAACCACCTCCCTTCTGAAGCGCAGCCTCCTAACACACTGCGCGGCAGGCATGGTGAGATAGGACACCTGCTGGCGGTATTTCCTGAGTGGGTAAGGCCTAGGTTGCCGACGCCTGTTGCCCCCTCTGCGTCTAGCCAGGGCTGCCCCTCTCACACAGCGTCTGCGAGCCCTTCGCACATAATGCTGAAACTGAGGGTTGGCACCCCATGCAGCCCCCATAATATACTGGCAAACAATGACCTCACAATGAAGGCGAATTGCCAAGCTCTGGCCTGAAGCCAAAAATACCTCTCCTATGTTGGGCCAAAGGAGTAAGCTCTCTTCCTTGGTCTCTGTCCATAAATCCGTTGCACAAGAGTGATTGCTGCAAAATGGCTGGCCTTTATAGTTCAGGGTAAGTGCCCTTTAATTTGCGCTCCCCGTGGCCCGCAGGGCCTCTGCTGCGTTCCAGTTCACAGTTCTTAGGACCGCCACGCCCACATTGGGCGGGCGCGACTGAAGTTCCGGATTGGGGCGCACAAAGGGCGTTGCACGAGGAAATGACGTCATAATCTGCACGCGCAGCTGAGCGCGCGCAAACACTTTGCGCCGGCGCTAAATGTCTACTGAAGTTGGGCGTAGGCGCAGATCGCGCTGCGCCCGGCCGCTAAGTGCCTAGCGCTCGAGATCTACTCCTCCTAAGGCGCTAACGGCTGGCGCACGCAACTGAATTTCTAGGCCTCAGTGTAGCTGTTATATCAGTGCTGCAATTCTGATATTTACACAATTACTTTACCTTTCATACCTGTGCCATATTTTCTAATATTTACAGTGACTGTGGTTGTGATTTAAGTGTTGTAATTCTGAAAATTAAACAGTGACTGTACCTGCAATAACGGTGCTGTAATTCTGATATTTACCACTGAATGTATCTGTGAAATCAGTGCTATAATTCCGATATTTCCACATTCACTCTACCAGTGATATCGCTGCTGTAATTCTGATATTTACACCAAGAATGTATCTGTGATATCAGTGCTGTACTTCTAATATTCACACAGTTACTGTACGTGTCCAATCAGCGCTGTTTTCTGATATTGATAAGCTGAATGAACCTCTTATATATCTGCTGTAATTCTGATAATTTCACACTGAGTGCATCTGTGATATCAATGCTGTAATTCTGATAATTACAGTAACTGTACTTGTGCTATCTGTGCTGTAATTCTGATATTAATACAGTGACTGTACTGCAATATCAGTGCAGTAATTGTGGTACTAACTCAGCGAGTATACCTGTGATATCATTGCTGAAATGTTCATCACTGAATGTACCTGTGATATCAATACTGTAATTTTGATATTCACACACTGACTCTACCTGTGATATCAATGTTGTAATTCTGATATTTATAAACTGGGTGTAACTGTGATATCAGTGCTGTAATTTTTATTTTATACAATGACTGTTTATGTGATATCCGTGGTTTAATTCTGATATTTTCACACTGACTATGCCTGTAACAAAAGTGCTGAAATTCCAATATTTAAGTACTGACTACCTGTGCTATCAGTGCTGTAATTGTGATATTTGAACATTGATTGTACCTGTGATATCGCTGCTGTAATTCGGATATTTATACAATGACTATACCCGTGATATCGGTGCTGTAATTCTGATATTTATACAGTGACTATACCTGTGATATCGGTGCTGTAATTCTGATATTTATACAGTGACTATACCCGTGATATCGCTGCTGTAATTCGGATATTTATACAGTGACTATACCCGTGATATCGGTGCTTTAATTCTGATATCTATACAGTGACTATACCTGTGATATCGGTGCTTTAATTCTGATATTTATACAGTGACTGTACCTGTGATATCGGTGCTGTAATTCTGATATTTATACAGTGACTATACCTGTGATATCGGTGCTGTAATTCTGATATTTATACAGTGACTGTACCCGTGATATCGGTGCTTTAATTCTGATATTTATACAGTGACTATACCTGTGATATCGGTGCTGTAATTCTGATATTTATACAGTGACTATACCCGTGATATCGGTGCTGTAATTCTGATATTTATACAGTGACTGTACCTGTGATATCGCTGCTGTAATTCTGATATTTATACAGTGACTATACCCGTGATATCGCTGCTTTAATTCTGATATTTATACAGTGACTATACCCGTGATATCGGTGCTGTAATTCTGATATTTATACAGTGACTATACCCGTGATATCGCTGCTGTAATTCTGATATTTATACAGTGACTGTACCTGTGATATCGGTGCTGTAATTCTGATATTTATACAGTGACTGTACCTGTGATATCGCTGCTGTAATTCTGATATTTATACAGTGACTATACCTGTGATATCGGTGCTTTAATTCTGATATTTATACAGTGACTATACCTGTGATATCGCTGCTGTAATTCTGATATTTATACAGTGACTATACCTGTGATATCGGTGCTTTAATTCTGATATTTATACAGTGACTATACCTGTGATATCGCTGCTGTAATTCTGATATTTATACAGTGACTGTACCTGTGATATCGGTGCTTTAATTCTGATATTTATACAGTGACTGTACCTGTGATATCGGTGCTGTAATTCTGATATTTATACAGTGACTATACCTGTGATATCGGTGCTTTAATTCTGATATTTATACAGTGACTGTACCTGTGATATCGGTGCTTTAATTCTGATATTTATACAGTGACTATACCTGTGATATCGCTGCTGTAATTCTGATATTTATACAGTGACTATACCTGTGATATCGTTGCTGTAATTCTGATATTTATACAGTGACTATACCTGTGATATCGCTGCTGTAATTCTGATATTTATACAGTGACTATACCTGTGATATCGGTGCTGTAATTCTGATATTTATACAGTGACTATACCTGTGATATCGCTGCTGTAATTCTGATATTTATACAGTGACTATACCTGTGATATCGGTGCTTTAATTCTGATATTTATACAGTGACTGTACCTGTGATATCGGTGCTTTAATTCTGATATTTATACAGTGACTATACCTGTGATATCGCTGCTGTAATTCTGATATTTATACAGTGACTATACCTGTGATATCGGTGCTGTAATTCTGATATTTATACAGTGACTATACCTGTGATATCGCTGCTGTAATTCTGATATTTATACAGTGACTATACCTGTGATATCGGTGCTGTAATTCTGATATTTATACAGTGACTATACCTGTGATATCGCTGCTGTAATTCTGATATTTATACAGTGACTATACCTGTGATATCGGTGCTTTAATTCTGATATTTATACAGTGACTATACCTGAGATATCGCTGCTGTAATTCTGATATTTATACAGTGACTGTACCTGTGATATCGGTGCTTTAATTCTGATATTTATACAGTGACTGTACCTGTGATATCGGTGCTGTAATTCTGATATTTATACAGTGACTATACCTGTGATATCGGTGCTTTAATTCTGATATTTATACAGTGACTGTACCTGTGATATCGGTGCTTTAATTCTGATATTTATACAGTGACTATACCTGTGATATCGCTGCTGTAATTCTGATATTTATACAGTGACTATACCTGTGATATCGCTGCTTTAATTCTGATATTTATACAGTGACTGTACCTGTGATATCGGTGCTGTAATTCTGATATTTATACAGTGACTATACCTGTGATATCGGTGCTTTAATTCTGATATTTATCCAGTGACTATACCTGTGATATCGCTGCTTTAATTCTGATATTTATACAGTGACTATACCTGTGATATCGCTGCTTTAATTCTGATATTTATACAGTGACTATACCTGTGATATCGGTGCTTTAATTCTGATATTTATACAGTGACTGTACCTGTGATATCGCTGCTTTAATTCTGATATTTATACAGTGACTGTACCTGTGATATCGGTGCTGTAATTCTGATATTTATACAGTGACTGTACCTGTGATATCGCTGCTTTAATTCTGATATTTATACAGTGACTATACCTGTGATATCGGTGCTTTAATTCTGATATTTATACAGTGACTATACCTGTGATATCGGTGCTGTAATTCTGATATTTATACAGTGACTATACCTGTGATATCGCTGCTTTAATTCTGACATTTATACAGTGACTATACCTGTGATATCGGTGCTTTAATTCTGATATTTATACAGTGACTATACCTGTGATATCGGTGCTTTAATTCTGATATTTATACAGTGACTGTACCTGTGATATCGGTGCTTTAATTCTGATATTTATACAGTGACTATACCTGTGATATCGGTGCTTTAATTCTGATATTTATACAGTGACTATACCTGTGATATCGCTGCTTTAATTCTGATATTTATACAGTGACTATACCTGTGATATCGGTGCTTTAATTCTGATATTTATACAGTGACTGTACCTGTGATATCGGTGCTTTAATTCTGATATTTATACAGTGACTATACCTGTGATATCGCTGCTTTAATTCTGATATTTATACAGTGACTGTACCTGTGATATCGGTGCTGTAATTCTGATATTTATACAGTGACTATACCTGTGATATCGGTGCTTTAATTCTGATATTTATACAGTGACTATACCTGTGATATCGGTGCTGTAATTCTGATATTTATACAGTGACTATACCTGTGATATCGCTGCTTTAATTCTGATATTTATACAGTGACTATACCTGTGATATCGGTGCTTTAATTCTGATATTTATACAGTGACTATACCTGTGATATCGGTGCTTTAATTCTGATATTTATACAGTGACTGTACCTGTGATATCGGTGCTTTAATTCTGATATTTATACAGTGACTATACCTGTGATATCGGTGCTTTATTTCTGATATTTATACAGTGACTATACCTGTGATATCGCTGCTTTAATTCTGATATTTATACAGTGACTATACCTGTGATATCGGTGCTTTAATTCTGATATTTATACAGTGACTGTACCTGTGATATCGGTGCTTTAATTCTGATATTTATACAGTGACTATACCTGTGATATCGGTGCTTTAATTCTGATATTTATACAGTGACTATACCCGTGATATTGGTGCTTTAATTCTGATATTTATACAGTGACTATACCTGTGATATCGGTGCTGTAATTCTGATATTTATACAGTGACTGTACCTGTGATATCGGTGCTGTAATTCTGATATTTATACAGTGACTATACCTGTGATATCGGTGCTTTAATTCTGATATTTATACAGTGACTATACCCGTGATATCGGTGCTTTAATTCTGATATTTATACAGTGACTGTACCTGTGATATCGCTGCTGTAATTCTGATATTTATACAGTGACTGTACCTGTGATATCGGTGCTGTAATTCGGATATTTATACAGTGACTATACCTGTGATATCGGTGCTGTAATTCGGATATTTATACAGTGACTGTACCTGTGATATCGCTGGTGTAATTCGGATATTTATACAGTGACTGTACCTGTGATATCGGTGCTTTAATTCTGATATTTATACAGTGACTGTACCTGTGATATCGGTGCTGAAATTCGGATATTTATACAGTGACTGTACCTGTGATATCGCTGGTGTAATTCGGATATTTATACAGTGACTGTACCTGTGATATCGGTGCTGTAATTCTGATATTTATACAGTGACTATACCTGTGATATCGCTGCTGTAATTCTGATATTTATACAGTGACTATACCTGTGATATCGGTGCTTTAATTCTGATATTTATACAGTGACTATACCTGAGATATCGCTGCTGTAATTCTGATATTTATACAGTGACTGTACCTGTGATATCGGTGCTTTAATTCTGATATTTATACAGTGACTGTACCTGTGATATCGGTGCTGTAATTCTGATATTTATACAGTGACTATACCTGTGATATCGGTGCTTTAATTCTGATATTTATACAGTGACTGTACCTGTGATATCGGTGCTTTAATTCTGATATTTATACAGTGACTATACCTGTGATATCGCTGCTGTAATTCTGATATTTATACAGTGACTATACCTGTGATATCGCTGCTTTAATTCTGATATTTATACAGTGACTGTACCTGTGATATCGGTGCTGTAATTCTGATATTTATACAGTGACTATACCTGTGATATCGGTGCTTTAATTCTGATATTTATCCAGTGACTATACCTGTGATATCGCTGCTTTAATTCTGATATTTATACAGTGACTATACCTGTGATATCGCTGCTTTAATTCTGATATTTATACAGTGACTATACCTGTGATATCGGTGCTTTAATTCTGATATTTATACAGTGACTGTACCTGTGATATCGCTGCTTTAATTCTGATATTTATACAGTGACTGTACCTGTGATATCGGTGCTGTAATTCTGATATTTATACAGTGACTGTACCTGTGATATCGCTGCTTTAATTCTGATATTTATACAGTGACTATACCTGTGATATCGGTGCTTTAATTCTGATATTTATACAGTGACTATACCTGTGATATCGGTGCTGTAATTCTGATATTTATACAGTGACTATACCTGTGATATCGCTGCTTTAATTCTGATATTTATACAGTGACTATACCTGTGATATCGGTGCTTTAATTCTGATATTTATACAGTGACTATACCTGTGATATCGGTGCTTTAATTCTGATATTTATACAGTGACTGTACCTGTGATATCGGTGCTTTAATTCTGATATTTATACAGTGACTATACCTGTGATATCGGTGCTTTAATTCTGATATTTATACAGTGACTATACCTGTGATATCGCTGCTTTAATTCTGATATTTATACAGTGACTATACCTGTGATATCGGTGCTTTAATTCTGATATTTATACAGTGACTGTACCTGTGATATCGGTGCTTTAATTCTGATATTTATACAGTGACTATACCTGTGATATCGCTGCTTTAATTCTGATATTTATACAGTGACTGTACCTGTGATATCGGTGCTGTAATTCTGATATTTATACAGTGACTATACCTGTGATATCGGTGCTTTAATTCTGATATTTATACAGTGACTATACCTGTGATATCGGTGCTGTAATTCTGATATTTATACAGTGACTATACCTGTGATATCGCTGCTTTAATTCTGATATTTATACAGTGACTATACCTGTGATATCGGTGCTTTAATTCTGATATTTATACAGTGACTATACCTGTGATATCGGTGCTTTAATTCTGATATTTATACAGTGACTGTACCTGTGATATCGGTGCTTTAATTCTGATATTTATACAGTGACTATACCTGTGATATCGGTGCTTTATTTCTGATATTTATACAGTGACTATACCTGTGATATCGCTGCTTTAATTCTGATATTTATACAGTGACTATACCTGTGATATCGGTGCTTTAATTCTGATATTTATACAGTGACTGTACCTGTGATATCGGTGCTTTAATTCTGATATTTATACAGTGACTATACCTGTGATATCGGTGCTTTAATTCTGATATTTATACAGTGACTATACCCGTGATATTGGTGCTTTAATTCTGATATTTATACAGTGACTATACCTGTGATATCGGTGCTGTAATTCTGATATTTATACAGTGACTGTACCTGTGATATCGGTGCTGTAATTCTGATATTTATACAGTGACTATACCTGTGATATCGGTGCTTTAATTCTGATATTTATACAGTGACTATACCCGTGATATCGATGCTTTAATTCTGATATTTATACAGTGACTGTACCTGTGATATCGCTGCTGTAATTCTGATATTTATACAGTGACTGTACCTGTGATATCGGTGCTGTAATTCGGATATTTATACAGTGACTATACCTGTGATATCGGTGCTGTAATTCGGATATTTATACAGTGACTGTACCTGTGATATCGCTGGTGTAATTCGGATATTTATACAGTGACTGTACCTGTGATATCGGTGCTTTAATTCTGATATTTATACAGTGACTGTACCTGTGATATCGGTGCTGAAATTCGGATATTTATACAGTGACTGTACCTGTGATATCGCTGGTGTAATTCGGATATTTATACAGTGACTGTACCTGTGATATCGGTGCTTTAATTCTGATATTTATACAGTGACTGTACCTGTGATATCGGTGCTTTAATTCTGATATTTATACAGTGACTATACCTGTGATATCGGTGCTTTAATTCTGATATTTATACAGTGACTATACCTGTGATATCGGTGCTTTAATTCTGATATTTATTCAGTGAATGTACCTGTGATATCGGTGCTTTAATTCTGATATTTATACAGTGACTATACCTGTGATATCGGTGCTTTAATTCTGATATTTATACAGTGACTGTACCTGTGATATCGGTGCTGTAATTCTGATATTTATACAGTGACTATACCTGTGATATCGGTGCCTTAATTCTGATATTTATACAGTGACTATACCTGTGATATCGGTGCTTTAATTCTGATATTTATACAGTGACTATACCTGTGATATCGGTGCTTTAATTCTGATATTTATACAGTGACTATACCTGTGATATCGGTGCTTTAATTCTGATATTTATACAGTGACTATACCTGTGATATCGGTGCTATAATTCTGATATTTATACAGTGACTGTACCTGTGATATCGGTGCTTTAATTCTGATATTTATACAGTGACTGTACCTGTGATATCGGTGCTGTAATTCTGATATTTATACAGTGACTATACCTGTGATATCGCTGCTGTAATTCTGATATTTATACAGTGACTATACCCGTGATATCGGTGCTTTAATTCTGATATTTATACAGTGACTGTACCCGTGATATCGGTGCTTTAATTCTGATATTTATACAGTGACTATACCCGTGATATCGGTGCTTTAATTCTGATATTTATACAGTGACTATACCTGTGATATCGGTGCTGTAATTCTGATATTTATACAGTGACTGTACCCGTGATATCGGTGCTGTAATTCTGATATTTATACAGTGACTATACCCGTGATATCGGTGCTTTAATTCTGATATTTATACAGTGACTATACCTGTGATATCGGTGCTTTAATTCTGATATTTATACAGTGACTATACCTGTGATATCGGTGCTGTAATTCTGATATTTATACAGTGACTATACCTGTGATATCGGTGCTTTAATTCTGATATTTATACAGTGACTATACCTGTGATATCGGTGCTGTAATTCTGATATTTATACAGTGACTGTACCTGTGATATCGGTGCTGTAATTCTGATATTTATACAGTGACTATACCTGTGATATCGGTGCTGTAATTCTGATATTTATACAGTGACTATACCTGTGATATCGGTGCTGTAATTCTGATATTTATACAGTGACTATACCTGTGATATCGGTGCTTTAATTCTGATATTTATACAGTGACTATACCTGTGATATCGGTGCTGTAATTCTGATATTTATACAGTGACTGTACCCGTGATATCGGTGCTGTAATTCTGATATTTATACAGTGACTATACCTGTGATATCGGTGCTGTAATTCTGATATTTATACAGTGACTGTACCCGTGATATCGGTGCTGTAATTCTGATATTTATACAGTGACTATACCTGTGATATCGGTGCTGTAATTCTGATATTTATACAGTGACTATACCCGTGATATCGGTGCTTTAATTCTGATATTTATACAGTGACTATACCTGTGATATCGGTGCTGTAATTCTGATATTTATACAGTGACTATACCTGTGATATCGGTGCTTTAATTCTGATATTTATACAGTGACTATACCTGTGATATCGGTGCTGTAATTCTGATATTTATACAGTGACTGTACCTGTGATATCGCTGCTGTAATTCTGATATTTATACAGTGACTATACCCGTGATATCGGTGCTGTAATTCTGATATTTATACAGTGACTATACCTGTGATATCGGTGCTGTAATTCTGATATTTATACAGTGACTATACCCGTGATATCGGTGCTTTAATTCTGATATTTATACAGTGACTATACCCGTGATATCGGTGCTTTAATTCTGATATTTATACAGTGACTGTACCTGTGATATCGGTGCTTTAATTCTGATATTTATACAGTGACTATACCCGTGATATCGGTGCTTTAATTCTGATATTTATACAGTGACTATACCTGTGATATCGCTGCTGTAATTCTGATATTTATACAGTGACTATACCTGTGATATCGGTGCTGTAATTCTGATATTTATACAGTGACTATACCTGTGATATCGGTGCTGTAATTCTGATATTTATACAGTGACTATACCCGTGATATCGGTGCTTTAATTCTGATATTTATACAGTGACTATACCTGTGATATCGCTGCTGTAATTCTGATTTTATACAGTGACTGTACCTGTGATATCGGTGCTGTAATTCTGATATTTATACAGTGACTATACCCGTGATATCGGTGCTTTAATTCTGATATTTATACAGTGACTATACCTGTGATATCGGTGCTGTAATTCTGATATTTATACAGTGACTATACCTGTGATATCGGTGCTGTAATTCTGATATTTATACAGTGACTATACCTGTGATATCGGTGCTGTAATTCTGATATTTATACAGTGACTATACCTGTGATATCGGTGCTGTAATTCTGATATTTATACAGTGACTGTACCTGTGATATCGGTGCTTTAATTCTGATATTTATACAGTGACTGTACCTGTGATATCGGTGCTTTAATTCTGATATTTATACAGTGACTGTACCCGTGATATCGGTGCTGTAATTCTGATATTTATACAGTGACTATACCTGTGATATCGGTGCTGTAATTCTGATATTTATACAGTGACTATACCCGTGATATCGGTGCTTTAATTCTGATATTTATACAGTGACTGTACCTGTGATATCGGTGCTGTAATTCTGATATTTATACAGTGACTATACCCGTGATATCGCTGCTGTAATTCTGATATTTATACAGTGACTGTACCTGTGATATCGGTGCTGTAATTCTGATATTTATACAGTGACTATACCCGTGATATCGGTGCTTTAATTCTGATATATATACAGTGACTATACCTGTGATATCGCTGCTGTAATTCTGATATTTATACAGTGACTATACCCGTGATATCGGTGCTTTAATTCTGATATTTATACAGTGACTATACCCGTGATATCGCTGCTGTAATTCTGATATTTATACAGTGACTGTACCCGTGATATCGGTGCTGTAATTCTGATATTTATACAGTGACTATACCCGTGAGATCGCTGCTTTAATTCTGATATTTATACAGTGACAGTACCTGTGATATCGGTGCTGTAATTCTGATATTTATACAGTGACTATACCCGTGATATCGCTGCTGTAATTCTGATATTTATACAGTGACTATACCCGTGATATCGGTGCTTTAATTCTGATATTTATACAGTGACTATACCCGTGATATCGCTGCTGTAATTCTGATATTTATACAGTGACTATACCCGTGATATCGCTGCTGTAATTCTGATATTTATACAGTGACTATACCCGTGATATCGGTGCTTTAATTCTGATATTTATACAGTGACTGTACCTGTGATATCGCTGCTGTAATTCTGATATTTATACAGTGACTGTACCTGTGATATCGGTGCTGTAATTCTGATATTTATACAGTGACTGTACCTGTGATATCGGTGCTGTAATTCTGATATTTATACAGTGACTGTACCTGTGATATCGCTGCAGTAATTCTGATATTTATACAGTGACTATACCTGTGATATCGCTGCTGTAATTCTGATATTTATACAGTGACTATACCTGTGATATCGCTGCTGTAATTCTGATATTTATACAGTGACTATACCTGTGATATCGGTGCTGTAATTCTGATATTTATACAGTGACTATACCTGTGATATCGCTGCTGTAATTCTGATATTTATACAGTGACTATACCTGTGATATCGGTGCTGTAATTCTGATATTTATACAGTGACTGTACCTGTGATATCGGTGCTGTAATTCTGATATTTATACAGTGACTGTACCTGTGATATCGGTGCTTTAATTCTGATATTTATACAGTGACTATACCTGTGATATCGGTGCTGTAATTCTGATATTTATACAGTGACTATACCCGTGATATCGGTGCTGTAATTCTGATATTTATACAGTGACTATACCTGTGATATCGCTGCTGTAATTCTGATATTTATACAGTGACTATACCCGTGATATCGCTGCTGTAATTCTGATATTTATACAGTGACTATACCTGTGATATCGGTGCTTTAATTCTGATATTTATACAGTGACTATACCCGTGATATCGGTGCTTTAATTCTGATATTTATACAGTGACTTTCCCTGTGATATCGCTGCTGTAATTCTGATATTTATACAGTGACTGTACCTGTGATATCGGTGCTGTAATTCTGATATTTATACAGTGACTATACCCGTGATATCGGTGCTTTAATTCTGATATTTATACAGTGACTATACCCGTGATATCGGTGCTTTAATTCTGATATTTATACAGTGACTATACCTGTGATATCGCTGCTGTAATTCTGATATTTATACAGTGACTGTACCTGTGATATCGGTGCTGTAATTCTGATATTTATACAGTGACTATACCTGTGATATCTCTGCTGTAATTCTGATATTTATACAGTGACTATACCTGTGATATCGGTGCTGTAATTCTGATATTTATACAGTGACTATACCCGTGATATCGGTGCTGTAATTCTGATATTTATACAGTGACTGTACCTGTGATATCGGTGCTGTAATTCTGATATTTATACAGTGACTGTACCTGTGATATCGCTGCTGTAATTCTGATATTTATACAGTGACTATACCTGTGATATCGGTGCTGTAATTCTGATATTTATACAGTGACTATACCCGTGATATCGGTGCTTTAATTCTGATATTTATACAGTGACTATACCTGCGATATCGCTGCTGTAATTCTGATATTTATACAGTGACTATACCTGTGATATCGGTGCTGTAATTCTGATATTTATACAGTGACTATACCCGTGATATCGGTGCTGTAATTCTGATATTTATACAGTGACTATACCCGTGATATCGGTGCTTTAATTCTGATATTTATACAGTGACTGTACCTGTGATATCGCTGCAGTAATTCTGATATTTATACAGTGACTGTACCTGTGATATCGGTGCTGTAATTCTGATATTTATACAGTGACTATACCTGTGATATCGGTGCTGTAATTCTGATATTTATACAGTGACTATACCCGTGATATCGGTGCTGTAATTCTGATATTTATACAGTGACTGTACCTGTGATATCGATGCTGTAATTCTGATATTTATACAGTGAATGTACCTGTGATATCGGTGCTGTAATTCTGATATTTATACAGTGACTATACCTGTGATATCGCTGCTGTAATTCTGATATTTATACAGTGACTATACCTGTGATATCGGTGCTGTTATTCTGATATTTATACAGTGACTATACCCGTGATATCGGTGCTGTAATTCTGATATTTATACAGTGACTGTACCTGTGATATCGGTGCTGTAATTCTGATATTTATACAGTGACTGTACCTGTGATATCGGTGCTGTAATTCTGATATTTATACAGTGACTATACCTGTGATATCGCTGCTGTAATTCTGATATTTATACAGTGACTGTACCTGTGATATCGGTGCTGTAATTCTGATATTTATACAGTGACTGTACCTGTGATATCGGTGCTGTAATTCTGATATTTATACAGTGACTATACCTGTGATATCGGTGCTTTAATTCTGATATTTATACAGTGACTATACCTGTGATATCGCTGCTGTAATTCTGATATTTATACAGTGACTGTACCTGTGATATCGGTGCTTTAATTCTGATATTTATACAGTGACTGTACCTGTGATATCGGTGCTTTAATTCTGATATTGATACAGTGACTATACCTGTGATATCGGTGCTTTAATTCTGATATTTATACAGTGACTGTACCTGTGATATCGGTGCTGTAATTCTGATATTTATACAGTGACTATACCCGTGATATCGCTGCTGTAATTCGGATATTTATACAGTGACTATACCCGTGATATCGGTGCTTTAATTCTGATATTTATACAGTGACTATACCTGTGATATCGGTGCTTTAATTCTGATATTTATACAGTGACTGTACCTGTGATATCGGTGCTGTAATTCTGATATTTATACAGTGACTATACCTGTGATATCGGTGCTGTAATTCTGATATTTATACAGTGACTGTACCCGTGATATCGGTGCTTTAATTCTGATATTTATACAGTGACTATACCTGTGATATCGGTGCTGTAATTCTGATATTTATACAGTGACTATACCCGTGATATCGGTGCTGTAATTCTGATATTTATACAGTGACTATACCCGTGATATCGGTGCTTTAATTCTGATATTTATACAGTGACTATACCTGTGATATCGGTGCTTTAATTCTGATATTTAGACAGTGACTATACCTGTGATATCGCTGCTTTAATTCTGATATTTATACAGTGACTATACCTGTGATATCGCTGCTGTAATTCTGATATTTATACAGTGACTATACCCGTGATATCGCTGCTTTAATTCTGATATTTATACAGTGCCTGTACCTGTGATATCGGTGCTTTAATTCTGATATTTATACTGTGACTATACCTGTGATATCGCTGCTGTAATTCTGATATTTATACAGTGACTGTACCTGTGATATCGGTGCTTTAATTCTGATATTTATACAGTGACTGTACCTGTGATATCGGTGCTTTAATTCTGATATTTATACAGTGACTATACCTGTGATATCGCTGCTGTAATTCTGATATTTATACAGTGACTATACCTGTGATATCGCTGCTTTAATTCTGATATTTATACAGTGACTATACCTGTGATATCGGTGCTTTAATTCTGATATTTATACAGTGACTGTACCTGTGATATCGGTGCTTTAATTCTGATATTTATACAGTGACTATACCTGTGATATCGGTGCTTTAATTCTGATATTTATACAGTGACTATACCCGTGATATCGGTGCTTTAATTCTGATATTTATACAGTGACTATACCTGTGATATCGCTGCTGTAATTCTGATATTTATACGTTGACTATACCCGTGATATCGGTGCTTTAATTCTGATATTTATACAGTGACTATACCTGTGATATCGGTGCTGTAATTCTGATATTTATACAGTGACTGTACCTGTGATATCGCTGCTGTAATTCTGATATTTATACAGTGACTGTACCTGTGATATCGGTGCTGTAATTCGGATATTTATACAGTGACTATACCTGTGATATCGGTGCTGTAATTCGGATATTTATACAGTGACTGTACCTGTGATATCGCTGGTGTAATTCGGATATTTATACAGTGACTGTACCTGTGATATCGGTGCTTTAATTCTGATATTTATACAGTGACTGTACCTGTGATATCGGTGCTTTAATTCTGATATTTATACAGTGACTATACCTGTGATATCGGTGCTTTAATTCTGATATTTATACAGTGACTATACCTGTGATATCGGTGCTTTAATTCTGATATTTATTCAGTGACTGTACCTGTGATATCGGTGCTTTAATTCTGATATTTATACAGTGACTGTACCTGTGATATCGGTGCTTTAATTCTGATATTTATACAGTGACTGTACCTGTGATATCGGTGCTGTAATTCTGATATTTATACAGTGACTATACCTGTGATATCGGTGCTTTAATTCTGATATTTATACAGTGACTATACCTGTGATATCGGTGCTTTAATTCTGATATTTATACAGTGACTATACCTGTGATATCGGTGCTTTAATTCTGATATTTATACAGTGACTATACCTGTGATATCGGTGCTTTAATTCTGATATTTATACAGTGACTATACCTGTGATATCGGTGCTATAATTCTGATATTTATACAGTGACTGTACCTGTGATATCGGTGCTTTAATTCTGATATTTATACAGTGACTGTACCTGTGATATCGGTGCTGTAATTCTGATATTTATACAGTGACTATACCTGTGATATCGCTGCTGTAATTCTGATATTTATACAGTGACTATACCTGTGATATCGCTGCTGTAATTCTGATATTTATACAGTGACTATACCCGTGATATCGGTGCTTTAATTCTGATATTTATACAGTGACTGTACCCGTGATATCGGTGCTTTAATTCTGATATTTATACAGTGACTATACCCGTGATATCGGTGCTTTAATTCTGATATTTATACAGTGACTATACCTGTGATATCGGTGCTGTAATTCTGATATTTATACAGTGACTGTACCCGTGATATCGGTGCTGTAATTCTGATATTTATACAGTGACTATACCCGTGATATCGGTGCTTTAATTCTGATATTTATACAGTGACTATACCTGTGATATCGGTGCTTTAATTCTGATATTTATACAGTGACTATACCTGTGATATCGGTGCTGTAATTCTGATATTTATACAGTGACTATACCTGTGATATCGGTGCTTTAATTCTGATATTTATACAGTGACTGTACCTGTGATATCGGTGCTGTAATTCTGATATTTATACAGTGACTATACCTGTGATATCGGTGCTGTAATTCTGATATTTATACAGTGACTATACCTGTGATATCGGTGCTGTAATTCTGATATTTATACAGTGACTATACCTGTGATATCGGTGCTTTAATTCTGATATTTATACAGTGACTATACCTGTGATATCGGTGCTGTAATTCTGATATTTATACAGTGACTGTACCCGTGATATCGGTGCTGTAATTCTGATATTTATACAGTGACTATACCTGTGATATCGGTGCTGTAATTCTGATATTTATACAGTGACTGTACCCGTGATATCGGTGCTGTAATTCTGATATTTATACAGTGACTATACCTGTGATATCGGTGCTGTAATTCTGATATTTATACAGTGACTATACCCGTGATATCGGTGCTTTAGTTCTGATATTTATACAGTGACTATACCTGTGATATCGGTGCTGTAATTCTGATATTTATACAGTGACTATACCTGTGATATCGGTGCTTTAATTCTGATATTTATACAGTGACTATACCTGTGATATCGGTGCTGTAATTCTGATATTTATACAGTGACTGTACCTGTGATATCGCTGCTGTAATTCTGATATTTATACAGTGACTATACCCGTGATATTGGTGCTGTAATTCTGATATTTATACAGTGACTATACCTGTGATATCGGTGCTGTAATTCTGATATTTATACAGTGACTATACCCGTGATATCGGTGCTTTAATTCTGATATTTATACAGTGACTATACCCGTGATATCGGTGCTTTAATTCTGATATTTATACGGTGACTGTACCTGTGATATCGGTGCTTTAATTCTGATATTTATACAGTGACTATACCCGTGATATCGGTGCTTTAATTCTGATATTTATACAGTGACTATACCTGTGATATCGCTGCTGTAATTCTGATATTTATACAGTGACTATACCTGTGATATCGGTGCTGTAATTCTGATATTTATACAGTGACTATACCTGTGATATCGGTGCTGTAATTCTGATATTTATACAGTGACTATACCCGTGATATCGGTGCCTTAATTCTGATATTTATACAGTGACTATACCTGTGATATCGCTGCTGTAATTCTGATTTTATTCAGTGACTGTACCTGTGATATCGGTGCTGTAATTCTGATATTTATACAGTGACTATACCCGTGATATCGGTGCTTTAATTCTGATATTTATACAGTGACTATACCTGTGATATCGGTGCTGTAATTCTGATATTTATACAGTGACTATACCTGTGATATCGGTGCTGTAATTCTGATATTTATACAGTGACTATACCTGTGATATCGGTGCTGTAATTCTGATATTTATACAGTGACTATACCTGTGATATCGGTGCTGTAATTCTGATATTTATACAGTGACTGTACCTGTGATATCGGTGCTTTAATTCTGATATTTATACAGTGACTGTACCTGTGATATCGGTGCTTTAATTCTGATATTTATACAGTGACTGTACCCGTGATATCGGTGCTGTAATTCTGATATTTATACAGTGACTATACCTGTGATATCGGTGCTGTAATTCTGATATTTATACAGTGACTATACCCGTGATATCGGTGCTTTAATTCTGATATTTATACAGTGACTTTACCTGTGATATCGGTGCTGTAATTCTGATATTTATACAGTGACTATACCCGTGATATCGCTGCTGTAATTCTGATATTTATACAGTGACTGTACCTGTGATATCGGTGCTGTAATTCTGATATTTATACAGTGACTATACCCGTGATATCGGTGCTTTAATTCTGATATTTATACAGTGACTATACCTGTGATATCGCTGCTGTAATTCTGATATTTATACAGTGACTATACCCGTGATATCGGTGCTTTAATTCCGATATTTATACAGTGACTATACCCGTGATATCGCTGCTGTAATTCTGATATTTATACAGTGACTGTACCCGTGATATCGGTGCTGTAATTCTGATATTTATACAGTGACTATACCCGTGATATCTCTGCTTTAATTCTGATATTTATACAGTGACTGTACCTGTGATATCGGTGCTGTAATTCTGATAATTATCCAGTGACTATACCCGTGATATCGCTGCTGTAATTCTGATATTTATACAGTGACTATACCCGTGATATCGGTGCTTTAATTCTGATATTTATACAGTGACTATACCCGTGATATCGCTGCTGTAATTCTGATTTTTATACAGTGACTATACCCGTGATATCGCTGCTGTAATTCTGATATTTATACAGTGACTTTACCCGTGATATCGGTGCTTTAATTCTGATATTTATACAGTGACTGTACCTGTGATATCGCTGCTGTAATTCTGATATTTATACAGTGACTGTACCTGTGATATCGGTGCTGTAATTCTGATATTTATACAGTGACTGTACCTGTGATATCGGTGCTGTAATTCTGATATTTATACAGTGACTATACCTGTGATATCGGTGCTGTAATTCTGATATTTATACAGTGACTGTACCTGTGATATCGGTGCTTTAATTCTGATATTTATACAGTGACTATACCTGTGATATCGGTGCTGTAATTCTGATATTTATACAGTGACTGTACCTGTGATATCGCTGCTGTAATTCTGATATTTATAGAGTGACTATACCTGTGATATCGCTGCTGTAATTCTGATATTTATACAGTGACTATACCTGTGATATCGCTGCTGTAATTCTGATATTTATACAGTGACTATACCTGTGATATCGGTGCTGTAATTCTGATATTTATACAGTGACTATACCTGTGATATCGCTGCTGTAATTCTGATATTTATACAGTGACTATACCTGTGATATCGGTGCTGTAATTCTGATATTTATACAGTGACTGTACCTGTGATATCGGTGCTGTAATTCTGATATTTATACAGTGACTGTACCTGTGATATCGGTGCTTTAATTCTGATATTTATACAGTGACTATACCTGTGATATCGGTGCTGTAATTCTGATATTTATACAGTGACTATACCCGTGATATCGGTGCTGTAATTCTGATATTTATACAGTGACTATACCTGTGATATCGCTGCTGTAATTCTGATATTTATACAGTGACTATACCCGTGATATCGCTCCTGTAATTCTGATATTTATACAGTGACTATACCTGTGATATCGGTGCTTTAATTCTGATATTTATACAGTGACTATACCCGTGATATCGGTGCTTTAATTCTGATATTTATACAGTGACTATACCTGTGATATCGCTGCTGTAATTCTGATATTTATACAGTGACTGTACCTGTGATATCGGTGCTGTAATTCTGATATTTATACAGTGACTATACCCGTGATATCGGTGCTTTAATTCTGATATTTATACAGTGACTATACCCGTGATATCGGTGCTTTAATTCTGATATTTATACAGTGACTATACCTGTGATATCGCTGCTGTAATTCTGATATTTATCCAGTGACTGTACCTGTGATATCGGTGCTGTAATTCTGATATTTATACAGTGACTATACCTGTGATATCGCTGCTGTAATTCTGATATTTATACAGTGACTATACCTGTGATATCGGTGCTGTAATTCTGATATTTATACAGTGACTATACCCGTGATATCGGTGCTGTAATTCTGATATTTATACAGTGACTGTACCTGTGATATCGGTGCTGTAATTCTGATATTTATACAGTGACTGTACCTGTGATATCGCTGCTGTAATTCTGATATTTATACAGTGACTATACCTGTGATATCGGTGCTGTAATTCTGATATTTATACAGTGACTATACCCGTGATATCGGTGCTTTAATTCTGATATTTTTGCAGTGACTATACCTGTGATATCGCTGCTGTAATTCTGATATTTATACAGTGACTATACCTGTGATATCGGTGCTGTAATTCTGATATTTATACAGTGACTATACCCGTGATATCGGTGCTGTAATTCTGATATTTATACAGTGACTATACCCGTGATATCGGTGCTTTAATTCTGATATTTATACAGTGACTGTACCTGTGATATCGCTGCTGTAATTCTGATATTTATACAGTGACTGTACCTGTGATATCGGTGCTGTAATTCTGATATTTATACAGTGACTATACCTGTGATATCGGTGCTGTAATTCTGATATTTATACAGTGACTATACCCGTGATATCGGTGCTGTAATTCTGATATTTATACAGTGACTGTACCTGTGATATCGGTGCTGTAATTCTGATATTTATACAGTGACTGTACCTGTGATATCGGTGCTGTAATTCTGATATTTATACAGTGACTATACCTGTGATATCGCTGCTGTAATTCTGATATTTATACAGTGACTATACCTGTGATGTCGGTGATGTAATTCTGATATTTATGCAGTGACTATACCCGTGATATCGGTGCTGTAATTCTGATATTTATACAGTGACTGTACCTGTGATATCGGTGCTGTAATTCTGATATTTATACAGTGACTGTACCTGTGATATCGGTGCTGTAATTCTGATATTTATACAGTGACTATACCTGTGATATCGCTGCTGTAATTCTGATATTTATACAGTGACTGTACCTGTGATATCGGTGCTGTAATTCTGATATTTATACAGTGACTGTACCTGTGATATCGGTGCTGTAATTCTGATATTTATACAGTGACTATACCTGTGATATCGGTGCTTTAATTCTGATATTTATACAGTGACTATACCTGTGATATCGCTGCTGTAATTCTGATATTTATACAGTGACTGTACCTGTGATATCGGTGCTTTAATTCTGATATTTATACAGTGACTGTACATGTGATATCGGTGCTTTAATTCTGATATTTATACAGTGACTATACCTGTGATATCGGTGCTTTAATTCTGATATTTATACAGTGACTGTACCTGTGATATCGGTGCTTTAATTCTGATATTTATACAGTGACTATACCTGTGATATCGGTGCTGTAATTCTGATATTTATACAGTGACTGTACCTGTGATATCAGTGCTGTAATTCTGATATTTATACAGTGACTATACCTGTGATATCGGTGCTGTAATTCTGATATTTATACAGTGACTATACCTGTGATATCGGTGCTTTAATTCTGATATTTATACAGTGACTATACCCGTGATATCGGTGCTGTAATTCTGATATTTATACAGTGACTGTACCTGTGATATCGCTGCTGTAATTCTGATATTTATACAGTGACTATACCCGTGATATCGCTGCTGTAATTCTGATATTTATACAGTGACTATACCCGTGATATCGGTGCTTTAATTCTGATATTTATACAGTGACTATACCCGTGATATCGGTGCTGTAATTCTGATATTTATACAGTGACTGTACCTGTGATATCGGTGCTGTAATTCTGATATTTATACAGTGACTGTACCTGTGATATCGGTGCTGTAATTCTGATATTTATACAGTGACTATACCTGTGATATCGCTGCTGTAATTCTGATATTTATACAGTGACTATACCCGTGATATCGCTGCTGTAATTCTGATATTTATACAGTGACTATACCCGTGATATCGGTGCTGTAATTCTGATATTTATACAGTGACTATACCTGTGATATCGCTGCTGTAATTCTGATATTTATACAGTGACTGTACCTGTGATATCGGTGCTTTAATTCTGATATTTATACAGTGACTGTACCTGTGATATCGGTGCTTTAATTCTGATATTTATACAGTGACTGTACCTGTGATATCGGTGCTTTAATTCTGATATTTATACAGTGACTGTACCTGTGATATCGGTGCTGTAATTCTGATATTTATACAGTGAGTGTACCTGTGATATCGCTGCTGTAATTCTGATATTTATACAGTGACTGTACCTGTGATATCGGTGCTGTAATTCTGATATTTATACAGTGACTATACCTGTGATATCGCTGCTGTAATTCTGATATTTATACAGTGACTATACCCGTGATATCGCTGCTGTAATTCTGATATTTATACAGTGACTATACCCGTGATATCGCTGCTGTAATTCTGATATTTATACAGTGACTATACCTGTGATATCGCTGCTGTAATTCTGATATTTATACAGTGACTATACCTGTGATATCGCTGCTGTAATTCTGATATTTATACAGTGACTGTACCTGTGATATCGGTGCTTTAATTCTGATATTTATACAGTGACTATACCCGTGATATCGGTGCTGTAATTCTGATATTTATACAGTGACTGTACCTGTGATATCGGTGCTGTAATTCTGATATTTATACAGTGACTATACCCGTGATATCGGTGCTGTAATTCTGATATTTATACAGTGACTGTACCTGGGATATCGCTGCTGTAATTCTGATATTTATACAGTGACTATACCTGTGATATCGGTGCTGTAATTCTGATATTTATACAGTGACTGTACCCGTGATATCGGTGCTTTAATTCTGATATTTATACAGTGACTGTACCTGTGATATCGGTGCTGTAATTCTGATATTTATACAGTGACTATACCTGTGATATCGGTGCTGTAATTCTGATATTTATACAGTGACTATACCTGTGATATCGGTGCTTTAATTCTGATATTTATACAGTGACTGTACCTGTGATATCGGTGCTGTAATTCTGATATTTATACAGTGACTGTACCCGTGATATCGGTGATTTAATTCTGATATTTATACAGTGACTATACCTGTGATATCGGTGCTGTAATTCTGATATTTATACAGTGACTGTACCCGTGATATCGGTGATTTAATTCTGATATTTATACAGTGACTGTACCTGTGATATCGGTGCTGTAATTCTGATATTTATACAGTGACTATACCCGTGATATCGGTGCTGTAATTCTGATATTTATACAGTGACTGTACCTGTGATATCAGTGCTGTAATTCTGATATTTATACAGTGACTGTACCTGTGATATCGGTGCTGTAATTCTGATATTTATAGAGTGACTATACCTGTGATATCGCTGCTGTAATTCTGATATTTATACAGTGACTATACCTGTGATATCGCTGCTGTAATTCTGATATTTATACAGTGACTATACCTGTGATATCGGTGCTTTAATTCTGATATTTATACAGTGACTATACCTGTGATATCGGTGCTTTAATTCTGATATTTATACAGTGACTGTACCTGTGATATCGGTGCTTTAATTCTGATATTTATACAGTGACTATACCTGTGATATCGCTGCTGTAATTCTGATATTTATACAGTGACTATACCTGTGATATCGGTGCTTTAATTCTGATATTTATGCAGTGACTATACCTGTGATATCGCTGCTGTAATTCTGATATTTATACAGTGACTGTACCTGTGATATCGGTGCTGTAATTCTGATATTCATACAGTGACTGTACCTGTGATATCGGTGCTGTAATTCTGATATTTATACAGTGACTGTACCTGTGATATCGGTGCTGTAATTCTGATATTTATACAGTGACTATACCTGTGATATCGGTGCTGTAATTCTGATATTTATACAGTGACTATACCTGTGATATCGCTGCTGTAATTCTGATATTTATACAGTGACTGTACCTGTGATATCGGTGCTGTAATTCTGATATTTATACAGTAACTATACCTGTGATATCGGTGCTGTAATTCTGATATTTATACAGTGACTATACCTGTGATATCGGTGCTGTAATTCTGATATTTATACAGTGACTATACCTGTGATATCGGTGCTGTAATTCTGATATTTATACAGTGACTATACCTGTGATATCGGTGCTTTAATTCTGATATTTATACAGTGACTATACCCGTGATATCGCTGCTGTAATTCTGATATTTATACAGTGACTATACCTGTGATATCGCTGCTGTAATTCTGATATTTATACAGTGACTATACCTGTGATATCGCTGCTTTAATTCTGATATTTATACAGTGACTATACCCGTGATGTCGCTGCTGTAATTCTGATATTTATACAGTGACTGTACCTGTGATATCGGTGCTTTAATTCTGATATTTATACAGTGACTATAGCCGTGATATCGGTGCTGTAATTCTGATATTTATACAGTGACAATACCCGTGATATCGCTGCTGTAATTCTGATATTTATATAGTGACTATACCTGTGATATCGCTGCTTTAATTCTGATATTTATACAGTGACTATACCCGTGATATCGGTGCTGTAGTTCTGATATTTATACAGTGACTGTATCCGTGATATCGCTGCTTTAATTCTGATATTTATACAGTGACTATACCCGTGATATCGGTGCTGTAATTCTGATATTTATACAGTGACTATACCTGTGATATCGGTGCTGTAATTCTGATATTTATACAGTGACTATACCTGTGATATCGCTGCTGTAATTCTGATATTTATACAGTGACTATACCCGTGATATCGGTGCTGTAATTCTGATATTTATACAGTGACTATACCCGTGATATCGGTGCTGTAATTCTGATATTTATACAGTGACTGTACCCGTGATATCGGTGCTGTAATTCTGATATTTATACAGTGACTATACCCGTGATATCAGTGCTGTAATTCTGATATTTATACAGTGACTATACCTGTGATATCGCTGCTGTAATTCTGATATTTATACAGTGACTATACCCGTGATATCGGTGCTGTAATTCTGATATTTATACAGTGACTATACCTGTGATATCGCTGCTGTAATTCTGATATTTATACAGTGTCTGTACCTGTGATATCGGTGCTGTAATTCTGATATTTATACAGTGACTATACCCGTGATATCGGTGCTGTAATTCTGATATTTATACAGTGACTATACCCGTGATATCGGTGCTGTAATTCTGATATTTATACAGTGACTATACCTGTGATATCGGTGCTGTAATTCTGATATTTATACAGTGACTATACCTGTGATATCGGTGCTGTAATTCTGATATTTATACAGTGACTATACCCGTGATATCGCTGCTTTAATTCTGATATTTATACAGTGACTATACCCGTGATATCGCTGCTGTAATTCTGATATTTATACAGTGACTATACCTGTGATATCGCTGCTGTAATTCTGATATTTATACAGTGACTATACCTGTGATATCGGTGCTTTAATTCTGATATTTATACAATGACTATACCCGTGATATCGGTGCTGTAATTCTGATATTTATACAGTGACTATACCTGTGATATCGGTGCTTTAATTCTGATATTTATACAGTGACTATACCTGTGATATCGCTGCTGTAATTCTGATATTTATACAGTGACTGTACCTGTGATATCGGTGCTTTAATTCTGATATTTATACAGTGACTATACCCGTGATATCGGTGCTTTAATTCTGATATTTATACAGTGACTATACCTGTGATATCGGTGCTGTAATTCTGATATTTATACAGTGACTGTACCTGTGATATCGGTGCTGTAATTCTGATATTTATACAGTGACTATACCTGTGATATCGGTGCTGTAATTCTGATATTTATGCAGTGACTGTACCTGTGATATCGGTGCTGTAATTCTGATATTTATACAGTGACTATACCTGTGATATCGCTGCTGTAATTCTGATATTTATACAGTGACTATACCTGTGATATCGGTGCTTTAATTCTGATATTTATACAGTGACTATACTCGTGATATCGGTGCTGTAATTCTGATATTTATACAGTGACTATACCTGTGATATCGGTGCTTTAATTCTGATATTTATACAGTGACTATACCTGTGATATCGCTGCTGTAATTCTGATATTTATACAGTGACTGTACCTGTGATATCGGTGCTTTAATTCTGATATTTATACAGTGACTATACCCGTGATATCGGTGCTTTAATTCTGATATTTATACAGTGACTATACCCGTGATATCGGTGCTTTAATTCTGATATTTATACAGTGACTATAACAGTGATATCGGTGCTGTAATTCTGATATTTATACAGTGACTATACCCGTGATATCGGTGCTGTAATTCTGATATTTATACAGTGACTGTACCTGTGATATCGGTGCTTTAATTCTGATATTTATACAGTGACTATACCTGTGATATCGGTGCTGTAATTCTGATATTTATACAGTGACTATACCCGTGATATCGGTGCTTTAATTCTGATATTTATACAGTGACTATACCCGTGATATCGGTGCTTTAATTCTGATATTTATACAGTGACTGTACCTGTGATATCGGTGCTTTAATTCTGATATTTATACAGTGACTATACCTGTGATATCGGTGCTTTAATTCTGATATTTATACAGTGACTATACCCGTGGTATCGCTGCTGTAATTCTGATATTTATACAGTGACTATACCCGTGATATCGGTGCTTTAATTCTGATATTTATACAGTGACTATACCCGTGATATCGGTGCTTTAATTCTGATATTTATACAGTGACTGTACCCGTGATATCGGTGCTTTAATTCTGATATTTATACAGTGACTATACCTGTGATATCGCTGCTGTAATTCTGATATTTATACAGTGACTATACCTGTGATATCGGTGCTGTAATTCTGATATTTATACCGTGACTATACCTGTGATATCGGTGCTTTAATTCTGATATTTATACAGTGACTATACCCGTGATATCGCTGCTGTAATTCTGATATTTATACAGTGACTGTACCCGTGATATCGGTGCTTTAATTCTGATATTTATACAGTGACTATACCTGTGATATCGGTGCTGTAATTCTGATATTTATACCGTGACTATACCCGTGATATCGGTGCTGTAATTCTGATATTTATACAGTGACTATACCCGTGATATCGCTGCTGTAATTCTGATATTTATACAGTGACTGTACCCGTGATATCGGTGCTTTAATTCTGATATTTATACAGTGACTGTACCTGTGATATCGGTGCTTTAATTCTGATATTTATACAGTGACTATACCTGTGATATCGGTGCTGTAATTTTGATATTTATACAGTGACTGTACCCGTGATATCGGTGCTTTAATTCTGATATTTATACAGTGACTGTACCTGTGATATCGGTGCTTTAATTCTGATATTTATACAGTGACTATACCTGTGATATCGCTGCTGTAATTCTGATATTTATACAGTGACTGTACCTGTGATATCGGTGCTGTAATTCTGATATTTATACAGTGACTATACCTGTGATATCGGTGCTGTAATTCTGATATTTATACAGTGACTGTACCCGTGATATCACTGCTGTAATTCTGATATTTATACAGTGACTATACCCGTGATATCGGTGCTGTAATTCTGATATTTATACAGTGACTATACCTGTGATATCGGTGCTGTAATTCTGATATTTATACAGTGACTATACCTGTGATATCGGTGCTGTAATTCTGATATTTATACAGTGACTATACCCGTGATATCGGTGCTGTAATTCTGATATATATACAGTGACTATACCTGTGATATCGGTGCTTTAATTCTGATATTTATACAGTGACTATACCCGTGATATCGGTGCTTTAATTCTGATATTTATACAGTGACTATACCCGTGATATCGGTGCTGTAATTCTGATATTTATACAGTGACTATACCTGTGATATCGGTGCTGTAATTCTGATATTTATACAGTGACTATACCCGTGATATCGGTGCTATAATTCTGATATTTATACAGTGACTGTACCCGTGATATCGGTGCTGTAATTCTGATATTTATACAGTGACTATACCCGTGATATCGGTGCTGTAATTCTGATATTTATACAGTGACTATACCTGTGATATCGCTGCTTTAATTCTGATATTTATACAGTGACTGTACCCGTGATATCGATGCTTTAATTCTGATATTTATACAGTGACTATACCTGTGATATCGGTGCTGTAATTCTGATATTTATACAGTGACTATACCCGTGATATCGGTGCTTTAATTCTGATATTTATACAGTGACTGTACCCGTGATATCGGTGCTGTAATTCTGATATTTATACTGTGACTGTACCCGTGATATCGGTGCTTTAATTCTGATATTTATACAGTGACTATACCTGTGATATCAGTGCTGTAATTCTGATATTTATACAGTGACTATACCCGTGATATCGGTGCTTTAATTCTGATATTTATACAGTGACTATACCTGTGATATCGGTGCTGTAATTCTGATATTTATACAGTGACTATACCCGTGATATCGGTGCTGTAATTCTGATATTTATACAGTGACTATACCCGTGATATCGGTGCTTTAATTCTGATATTTATACAGTGACTATACCTGTGATATCGGTGCTTTAATTCTGATATTTATACAGTGACTATACCCTTGATATCGGTGCTTTAATTCTGATATTTATACAGTGACTATACCTGTGATATCGGTGCTGTAATTCTGATATTTATACAGTGACTATACCTGTGATATCGGTGCTGTAATTCTGATATTTATACAGTGACTATACCTGTGATATCGGTGCTGTAATTCTGATATTTTTACAGTGACTATACCCGTGATATCGGTGCTTTAATTCTGATATTTATACAGTGACTATACCCGTGATATCGGTGCTGTAATTCTGATATTTATACAGTGACTATACCTGTGATATCGGTGCTGTAATTCTGATATTTATACAGTGACTATACCCGTGATATCGGTGCTTTAATTCTGATATTTATACAGTGACTATACCCGTGATATCGCTGCTGGAATTCGGATATTTATACAGTGACTATACCCGTGATATCGGTGCTTTAATTCTGATATTTATACAGTGACTATACCTGTGATATCGGTGCTGTAATTCTGATATTTATACAGTGACTATACCTGTGATATCGCTGCTGTAATTCTGATATTTATACAGTGACTATACCCGTGATATCGGTGCTGTAATTCTGATATTTATACAGTGACTATACCTGTGATATCGGTGCTTTAATTCTGATATTTATACAGTGACTATACCCGTGATATCGGTGCTGTAATTCTGATATTTATACAGTGACTATACCTGTGATATCGGTGCTGTAATTCTGATATTTATACAGTGACTATACCCGTGATATCGCTGCTGTAATTCGGATATTTATACAGTGACTGTACCTGTGATATCGCTGCTGTAATTCTGATATTTATACAGTGACTGTACCTGTGATATCGGTGCTGTAATTCTGATATTTATACAGTGACTATACCTGTGATATCGCTGCTGTAATTCTGATATTTATACAGTGACTATACCTGTGATATCGCTGCTGTAATTCTGATATTTATACAGTGACTGTACCTGTGATATCGGTGCTTTAATTCTGATATTTATACAATGACTATACCTGTGATATCGCTGCTGTAATTCTGATATTTATACAGTGACTATACCTGTGATATCGCTGCTGTAATTCTGATATTTATACAGTGACTGTACCTGTGATATCGCTGCTGTAATTCTGATATTTATACAGTGACTATACCTGTGATATCGGTGCTTTAATTCTGATATTTATACAGTGACTATACCTGTGATATCGGTGCTTTAATTCTGATATTTATACAGTGACTATACCTGTGATATCGGTGCTATAATTCTGATATTTATACAGTGACTGTACCTGTGATATCGGTGCTTTAATTCTGATATTTATACAGTGACTGTACCTGTGATATCGGTGCTGTAATTCTGATATTTATACAGTGACTATACCTGTGATATCGCTGCTGTAATTCTGATATTTATACAGTGACTATACCCGTGATATCGGTGCTTTAATTCTGATATTTATACAGTGACTGTACCCGTGATATCGGTGCTTTAATTCTGATATTTATACAGTGACTATACCCGTGATATCGGTGCTTTAATTCTGATATTTATACAGTGACTATACCTGTGATATCGGTGCTGTAATTCTGATATTTATACAGTGACTGTACCCGTGATATCGGTGCTGTAATTCTGATATTTATACAGTGACTATACCCGTGATATCGGTGCTTTAATTCTGATATTTATACAGTGACTATACCTGTGATATCGGTGCTTTAATTCTGATATTTATACAGTGACTATACCTGTGATATCGGTGCTGTAATTCTGATATTTATACAGTGACTATACCTGTGATATCGGTGCTTTAATTCTGATATTTATACAGTGACTATACCTGTGATATCGGTGCTGTAATTCTGATATTTATACAGTGACTGTACCTGTGATATCGGTGCTGTAATTCTGATATTTATACAGTGACTATACCTGTGATATCGGTGCTGTAATTCTGATATTTATACAGTGACTATACCTGTGATATCGGTGCTGTAATTCTGATATTTATACAGTGACTATACCTGTGATATCGGTGCTTTAATTCTGATATTTATACAGTGACTATACCTGTGATATCGGTGCTGTAATTCTGATATTTATACAGTGACTGTACCCGTGATATCGGTGCTGTAATTCTGATATTTATACAGTGACTATACCTGTGATATCGGTGCTGTAATTCTGATATTTATACAGTGACTGTACCCGTGATATCGGTGCTGTAATTCTGATATTTATACAGTGACTATACCTGTGATATCGGTGCTGTAATTCTGATATTTATACAGTGACTATACCCGTGATATCGGTGCTTTAATTCTGATATTTATACAGTGACTATACCTGTGATATCGGTGCTGTAATTCTGATATTTATACAGTGACTATACCTGTGATATCGGTGCTTTAATTCTGATATTTATACAGTGACTGTACCTGTGATATCGGTGCTGTAATTCTGATATTTATACAGTGACTGTACCTGTGATATCGCTGCTGTAATTCTGATATTTATACAGTGACTATACCCGTGATATCGGTGCTGTAATTCTGATATTTATACAGTGACTATACCTGTGATATCGGTGCTGTAATTCTGATATTTATACAGTGACTATACCCGTGATATCGGTGCTTTAATTCTGATATTTATACAGTGACTATACCCGTGATATCGGTGCTTTAATTCTGATATTTATACAGTGACTGTACCTGTGATATCGGTGCTTTAATTCTGATATTTATACAGTGACTATACCCGTGATATCGGTGCTTTAATTCTGATATTTATACAGTGACTATACCTGTGATATCGCTGCTGTAATTCTGATATTTATACAGTGACTATACCTGTGATATCGGTGCTGTAATTCTGATATTTATACAGTGACTATACCTGTGATATCGGTGCTGTAATTCTGATATTTATACAGTGACTATACCCGTGATATCGGTGCTTTAATTCTGATATTTATACAGTGACTATACCTGTGATATCGCTGCTGTAATTCTGATTTTATACAGTGACTGTACCTGTGATATCGGTGCTGTAATTCTGATATTTATACAGTGACTATACCCGTGATATCGGTGCTTTAATTCTGATATTGATACAGTGACTATACCTGTGATATCGGTGCTGTAATTCTGATATTTATACAGTGACTATACCTGTGATATCGGTGCTGTAATTCTGATATTTATACAGTGACTATACCTGTGATATCGGTGCTGTAATTCTGATATTTATACAGTGACTATACCTGTGATATCGGTGCTGTAATTCTGATATTTATACAGTGACTGTACCTGTGATATCGGTGCTTTAATTCTGATATTTATACAGTGACTGTACCTGTGATATCGGTGCTTTAATTCTGATATTTATACAGTGACTGTACCCGTGATATCGGTGCTGTAATTCTGATATTTATACAGTGACTATACCTGTGATATCGGTGCTGTAATTCTGATATTTATACAGTGACTATACCCGTGATATCGGTGCTTTAATTCTGATATTTATACAGTGACTGTACCTGTGATATCGGTGCTGTAATTCTGATATTTATACAGTGACTATACCCGTGATATCGCTGCTGTAATTCTGATATTTATACAGTGACTGTACCTGTGATATCGGTGCTGTAATTCTGATATTTATACAGTGACTATACCCGTGATATCGGTGCTTTAATTCTGATATATATACAGTGACTATACCTGTGATATCGCTGCTGTAATTCTGATATTTATACAGTGACTATACCCGTGATATCGGTGCTTTAATTCTGATATTTATACAGTGACTATACCCGTGATATCGCTGCTGTAATTCTGATATTTATACAGTGACTGTACCCGTGATATCGGTGCTGTAATTCTGATATTTATACAGTGACTATACCCGTGAGATCGCTGCTTTAATTCTGATATTTATACAGTGACAGTACCTGTGATATCGGTGCTGTAATTCTGATATTTATACAGTGACTATACCCGTGATATCGCTGCTGTAATTCTGATATTTATACAGTGACTATACCCGTGATATCGGTGCTTTAATTCTGATATTTATACAGTGACTATACCCGTGATATCGCTGCTGTAATTCTGATATTTATACAGTGACTATACCCGTGATATCGCTGCTGTAATTCTGATATTTATACAGTGACTATACCCGTGATATCGGTGCTTTAATTCTGATATTTATACAGTGACTGTACCTGTGATATCGCTGCTGTAATTCTGATATTTATACAGTGACTGTACCTGTGATATCGGTGCTGTAATTCTGATATTTATACAGTGACTGTACCTGTGATATCGGTGCTGTAATTCTGATATTTATACAGTGACTGTACCTGTGATATCGCTGCAGTAATTCTGATATTTATACAGTGACTATACCTGTGATATCGCTGCTGTAATTCTGATATTTATACAGTGACTATACCTGTGATATCGCTGCTGTAATTCTGATATTTATACAGTGACTATACCTGTGATATCGGTGCTGTAATTCTGATATTTATACAGTGACTATACCTGTGATATCGCTGCTGTAATTCTGATATTTATACAGTGACTATACCTGTGATATCGGTGCTGTAATTCTGATATTTATACAGTGACTGTACCTGTGATATCGGTGCTGTAATTCTGATATTTATACAGTGACTGTACCTGTGATATCGGTGCTTTAATTCTGATATTTATACAGTGACTATACCTGTGATATCGGTGCTGTAATTCTGATATTTATACAGTGACTATACCCGTGATATCGGTGCTGTAATTCTGATATTTATACAGTGACTATACCTGTGATATCGCTGCTGTAATTCTGATATTTATACAGTGACTATACCCGTGATATCGCTGCTGTAATTCTGATATTTATACAGTGACTATACCTGTGATATCGGTGCTTTAATTCTGATATTTATACAGTGACTATACCCGTGATATCGGTGCTTTAATTCTGATATTTATACAGTGACTTTCCCTGTGATATCGCTGCTGTAATTCTGATATTTATACAGTGACTGTACCTGTGATATCGGTGCTGTAATTCTGATATTTATACAGTGACTATACCCGTGATATCGGTGCTTTAATTCTGATATTTATACAGTGACTATACCCGTGATATCGGTGCTTTAATTCTGATATTTATACAGTGACTATACCTGTGATATCGCTGCTGTAATTCTGATATTTATACAGTGACTGTACCTGTGATATCGGTGCTGTAATTCTGATATTTATACAGTGACTATACCTGTGATATCTCTGCTGTAATTCTGATATTTATACAGTGACTATACCTGTGATATCGGTGCTGTAATTCTGATATTTATACAGTGACTATACCCGTGATATCGGTGCTGTAATTCTGATATTTATACAGTGACTGTACCTGTGATATCGGTGCTGTAATTCTGATATTTATACAGTGACTGTACCTGTGATATCGCTGCTGTAATTCTGATATTTATACAGTGACTATACCTGTGATATCGGTGCTGTAATTCTGATATTTATACAGTGACTATACCCGTGATATCGGTGCTTTAATTCTGATATTTATACAGTGACTATACCTGCGATATCGCTGCTGTAATTCTGATATTTATACAGTGACTATACCTGTGATATCGGTGCTGTAATTCTGATATTTATACAGTGACTATACCCGTGATATCGGTGCTGTAATTCTGATATTTATACAGTGACTATACCCGTGATATCGGTGCTTTAATTCTGATATTTATACAGTGACTGTACCTGTGATATCGCTGCAGTAATTCTGACATTTATACAGTGACTGTACCTGTGATATCGGTGCTGTAATTCTGATATTTATACAGTGACTATACCTGTGATATCGGTGCTGTAATTCTGATATTTATACAGTGACTATACCCGTGATATCGGTGCTGTAATTCTGATATTTATACAGTGACTGTACCTGTGATATCGATGCTGTAATTCTGATATTTATACAGTGAATGTACCTGTGATATCGGTGCTGTAATTCTGATATTTATACAGTGACTATACCTGTGATATCGCTGCTGTAATTCTGATATTTATACAGTGACTATACCTGTGATATCGGTGCTGTAATTCTGATATTTATACAGTGACTATACCCGTGATATCGGTGCTGTAATTCTGATATTTATACAGTGACTGTACCTGTGATATCGGTGCTGTAATTCTGATATTTATACAGTGACTGTACCTGTGATATCGGTGCTGTAATTCTGATATTTATACAGTGACTATACCTGTGATATCGCTGCTGTAATTCTGATATTTATACAGTGACTGTACCTGTGATATCGGTGCTGTAATTCTGATATTTATACAGTGACTGTACCTGTGATATCGGTGCTGTAATTCTGATATTTATACAGTGACTATACCTGTGATATCGGTGCTTTAATTCTGATATTTATACAGTGACTATACCTGTGATATCGCTGCTGTAATTCTGATATTTATACAGTGACTGTACCTGTGATATCGGTGCTTTAATTCTGATATTTATACAGTGACTGTACCTGTGATATCGGTGCTTTAATTCTGATATTGATACAGTGACTATACCTGTGATATCGGTGCTTTAATTCTGATATTTATACAGTGACTGTACCTGTGATATCGGTGCTGTAATTCTGATATTTATACAGTGACTATACCCGTGATATCGCTGCTGTAATTCGGATATTTATACAGTGACTATACCCGTGATATCGGTGCTTTAATTCTGATATTTATACAGTGACTATACCTGTGATATCGGTGCTTTAATTCTGATATTTATACAGTGACTGTACCTGTGATATCGGTGCTGTAATTCTGATATTTATACAGTGACTATACCTGTGATATCGGTGCTGTAATTCTGATATTTATACAGTGACTGTACCCGTGATATCGGTGCTTTAATTCTGATATTTATACAGTGACTATACCTGTGATATCGGTGCTGTAATTCTGATATTTATACAGTGACTATACCCGTGATATCGGTGCTGTAATTCTGATATTTATACAGTGACTATACCCGTGATATCGGTGCTTTAATTCTGATATTTATACAGTGACTATACCTGTGATATCGGTGCTTTAATTCTGATATTTAGACAGTGACTATACCTGTGATATCGCTGCTTTAATTCTGATATTTATACAGTGACTATACCTGTGATATCGCTGCTGTAATTCTGATATTTATACAGTGACTATACCCGTGATATCGCTGCTTTAATTCTGATATTTATACAGTGCCTGTACCTGTGATATCGGTGCTTTAATTCTGATATTTATACTGTGACTATACCTGTGATATCGCTGCTGTAATTCTGATATTTATACAGTGACTGTACCTGTGATATCGGTGCTTTAATTCTGATATTTATACAGTGACTGTACCTGTGATATCGGTGCTTTAATTCTGATATTTATACAGTGACTATACCTGTGATATCGCTGCTGTAATTCTGATATTTATACAGTGACTATACCTGTGATATCGCTGCTTTAATTCTGATATTTATACAGTGACTATACCTGTGATATCGGTGCTTTAATTCTGATATTTATACAGTGACTGTACCTGTGATATCGGTGCTTTAATTCTGATATTTATACAGTGACTATACCTGTGATATCGGTGCTTTAATTCTGATATTTATACAGTGACTATACCCGTGATATCGGTGCTTTAATTCTGATATTTATACAGTGACTATACCTGTGATATCGCTGCTGTAATTCTGATATTTATACGTTGACTATACCCGTGATATCGGTGCTTTAATTCTGATATTTATACAGTGACTATACCTGTGATATCGGTGCTGTAATTCTGATATTTATACAGTGACTGTACCTGTGATATCGCTGCTGTAATTCTGATATTTATACAGTGACTGTACCTGTGATATCGGTGCTGTAATTCGGATATTTATACAGTGACTATACCTGTGATATCGGTGCTGTAATTCGGATATTTATACAGTGACTGTACCTGTGATATCGCTGGTGTAATTCGGATATTTATACAGTGACTGTACCTGTGATATCGGTGCTTTAATTCTGATATTTATACAGTGACTGTACCTGTGATATCGGTGCTTTAATTCTGATATTTATACAGTGACTATACCTGTGATATCGGTGCTTTAATTCTGATATTTATACAGTGACTATACCTGTGATATCGGTGCTTTAATTCTGATATTTATTCAGTGACTGTACCTGTGATATCGGTGCTTTAATTCTGATATTTATACAGTGACTGTACCTGTGATATCGGTGCTTTAATTCTGATATTTATACAGTGACTGTACCTGTGATATCGGTGCTGTAATTCTGATATTTATACAGTGACTATACCTGTGATATCGGTGCTTTAATTCTGATATTTATACAGTGACTATACCTGTGATATCGGTGCTTTAATTCTGATATTTATACAGTGACTATACCTGTGATATCGGTGCTTTAATTCTGATATTTATACAGTGACTATACCTGTGATATCGGTGCTTTAATTCTGATATTTATACAGTGACTATACCTGTGATATCGGTGCTATAATTCTGATATTTATACAGTGACTGTACCTGTGATATCGGTGCTTTAATTCTGATATTTATACAGTGACTGTACCTGTGATATCGGTGCTGTAATTCTGATATTTATACAGTGACTATACCTGTGATATCGCTGCTGTAATTCTGATATTTATACAGTGACTATACCTGTGATATCGCTGCTGTAATTCTGATATTTATACAGTGACTATACCCGTGATATCGGTGCTTTAATTCTGATATTTATACAGTGACTGTACCCGTGATATCGGTGCTTTAATTCTGATATTTATACAGTGACTATACCCGTGATATCGGTGCTTTAATTCTGATATTTATACAGTGACTATACCTGTGATATCGGTGCTGTAATTCTGATATTTATACAGTGACTGTACCCGTGATATCGGTGCTGTAATTCTGATATTTATACAGTGACTATACCCGTGATATCGGTGCTTTAATTCTGATATTTATACAGTGACTATACCTGTGATATCGGTGCTTTAATTCTGATATTTATACAGTGACTATACCTGTGATATCGGTGCTGTAATTCTGATATTTATACAGTGACTATACCTGTGATATCGGTGCTTTAATTCTGATATTTATACAGTGACTGTACCTGTGATATCGGTGCTGTAATTCTGATATTTATACAGTGACTATACCTGTGATATCGGTGCTGTAATTCTGATATTTATACAGTGACTATACCTGTGATATCGGTGCTGTAATTCTGATATTTATACAGTGACTATACCTGTGATATCGGTGCTTTAATTCTGATATTTATACAGTGACTATACCTGTGATATCGGTGCTGTAATTCTGATATTTATACAGTGACTGTACCCGTGATATCGGTGCTGTAATTCTGATATTTATACAGTGACTATACCTGTGATATCGGTGCTGTAATTCTGATATTTATACAGTGACTGTACCCGTGATATCGGTGCTGTAATTCTGATATTTATACAGTGACTATACCTGTGATATCGGTGCTGTAATTCTGATATTTATACAGTGACTATACCCGTGATATCGGTGCTTTAGTTCTGATATTTATACAGTGACTATACCTGTGATATCGGTGCTGTAATTCTGATATTTATACAGTGACTATACCTGTGATATCGGTGCTTTAATTCTGATATTTATACAGTGACTATACCTGTGATATCGGTGCTGTAATTCTGATATTTATACAGTGACTGTACCTGTGATATCGCTGCTGTAATTCTGATATTTATACAGTGACTATACCCGTGATATTGGTGCTGTAATTCTGATATTTATACAGTGACTATACCTGTGATATCGGTGCTGTAATTCTGATATTTATACAGTGACTATACCCGTGATATCGGTGCTTTAATTCTGATATTTATACAGTGACTATACCCGTGATATCGGTGCTTTAATTCTGATATTTATACGGTGACTGTACCTGTGATATCGGTGCTTTAATTCTGATATTTATACAGTGACTATACCCGTGATATCGGTGCTTTAATTCTGATATTTATACAGTGACTATACCTGTGATATCGCTGCTGTAATTCTGATATTTATACAGTGACTATACCTGTGATATCGGTGCTGTAATTCTGATATTTATACAGTGACTATACCTGTGATATCGGTGCTGTAATTCTGATATTTATACAGTGACTATACCCGTGATATCGGTGCCTTAATTCTGATATTTATACAGTGACTATACCTGTGATATCGCTGCTGTAATTCTGATTTTATACAGTGACTGTACCTGTGATATCGGTGCTGTAATTCTGATATTTATACAGTGACTATACCCGTGATATCGGTGCTTTAATTCTGATATTTATACAGTGACTATACCTGTGATATCGGTGCTGTAATTCTGATATTTATACAGTGACTATACCTGTGATATCGGTGCTGTAATTCTGATATTTATACAGTGACTATACCTGTGATATCGGTGCTGTAATTCTGATATTTATACAGTGACTATACCTGTGATATCGGTGCTGTAATTCTGATATTTATACAGTGACTGTACCTGTGATATCGGTGCTTTAATTCTGATATTTATACAGTGACTGTACCTGTGATATCGGTGCTTTAATTCTGATATTTATACAGTGACTGTACCCGTGATATCGGTGCTGTAATTCTGATATTTATACAGTGACTATACCTGTGATATCGGTGCTGTAATTCTGATATTTATACAGTGACTATACCCGTGATATCGGTGCTTTAATTCTGATATTTATACAGTGACTTTACCTGTGATATCGGTGCTGTAATTCTGATATTTATACAGTGACTATACCCGTGATATCGCTGCTGTAATTCTGATATTTATACAGTGACTGTACCTGTGATATCGGTGCTGTAATTCTGATATTTATACAGTGACTATACCCGTGATATCGGTGCTTTAATTCTGATATTTATACAGTGACTATACCTGTGATATCGCTGCTGTAATTCTGATATTTATACAGTGACTATACCCGTGATATCGGTGCTTTAATTCCGATATTTATACAGTGACTATACCCGTGATATCGCTGCTGTAATTCTGATATTTATACAGTGACTGTACCCGTGATATCGGTGCTGTAATTCTGATATTTATACAGTGACTATACCCGTGATATCTCTGCTTTAATTCTGATATTTATACAGTGACTGTACCTGTGATATCGGTGCTGTAATTCTGATAATTATCCAGTGACTATACCCGTGATATCGCTGCTGTAATTCTGATATTTATACAGTGACTATACCCGTGATATCGGTGCTTTAATTCTGATATTTATACAGTGACTATACCCGTGATATCGCTGCTGTAATTCTGATTTTTATACAGTGACTATACCCGTGATATCGCTGCTGTAATTCTGATATTTATACAGTGACTTTACCCGTGATATCGGTGCTTTAATTCTGATATTTATACAGTGACTGTACCTGTGATATCGCTGCTGTAATTCTGATATTTATACAGTGACTGTACCTGTGATATCGGTGCTGTAATTCTGATATTTATACAGTGACTGTACCTGTGATATCGGTGCTGTAATTCTGATATTTATACAGTGACTATACCTGTGATATCGGTGCTGTAATTCTGATATTTATACAGTGACTGTACCTGTGATATCGGTGCTTTAATTCTGATATTTATACAGTGACTATACCTGTGATATCGGTGCTGTAATTCTGATATTTATACAGTGACTGTACCTGTGATATCGCTGCTGTAATTCTGATATTTATAGAGTGACTATACCTGTGATATCGCTGCTGTAATTCTGATATTTATACAGTGACTATACCTGTGATATCGCTGCTGTAATTCTGATATTTATACAGTGACTATACCTGTGATATCGGTGCTGTAATTCTGATATTTATACAGTGACTATACCTGTGATATCGCTGCTGTAATTCTGATATTTATACAGTGACTATACCTGTGATATCGGTGCTGTAATTCTGATATTTATACAGTGACTGTACCTGTGATATCGGTGCTGTAATTCTGATATTTATACAGTGACTGTACCTGTGATATCGGTGCTTTAATTCTGATATTTATACAGTGACTATACCTGTGATATCGGTGCTGTAATTCTGATATTTATACAGTGACTATACCCGTGATATCGGTGCTGTAATTCTGATATTTATACAGTGACTATACCCGTGATATCGCTGCTGTAATTCTGATATTTATACAGTGACTATACCTGTGATATCGGTGCTTTAATTCTGATATTTATACAGTGACTATACCCGTGATATCGGTGCTTTAATTCTGATATTTATACAGTGACTATACCTGTGATATCGCTGCTGTAATTCTGATATTTATACAGTGACTGTACCTGTGATATCGGTGCTGTAATTCTGATATTTATACAGTGACTATACCCGTGATATCGGTGCTTTAATTCTGATATTTATACAGTGACTATACCCGTGATATCGGTGCTTTAATTCTGATATTTATACAGTGACTATACCTGTGATATCGCTGCTGTAATTCTGATATTTATCCAGTGACTGTACCTGTGATATCGGTGCTGTAATTCTGATATTTATACAGTGACTATACCTGTGATATCGCTGCTGTAATTCTGATATTTATACAGTGACTATACCTGTGATATCGGTGCTGTAATTCTGATATTTATACAGTGACTATACCCGTGATATCGGTGCTGTAATTCTGATATTTATACAGTGACTGTACCTGTGATATCGGTGCTGTAATTCTGATATTTATACAGTGACTGTACCTGTGATATCGCTGCTGTAATTCTGATATTTATACAGTGACTATACCTGTGATATCGGTGCTGTAATTCTGATATTTATACAGTGACTATACCCGTGATATCGGTGCTTTAATTCTGATATTTTTGCAGTGACTATACCTGTGATATCGCTGCTGTAATTCTGATATTTATACAGTGACTATACCTGTGATATCGGTGCTGTAATTCTGATATTTATACAGTGACTATACCCGTGATATCGGTGCTGTAATTCTGATATTTATACAGTGACTATACCCGTGATATCGGTGCTTTAATTCTGATATTTATACAGTGACTGTACCTGTGATATCGCTGCTGTAATTCTGATATTTATACAGTGACTGTACCTGTGATATCGGTGCTGTAATTCTGATATTTATACAGTGACTATACCTGTGATATCGGTGCTGTAATTCTGATATTTATACAGTGACTATACCCGTGATATCGGTGCTGTAATTCTGATATTCATACAGTGACTGTACCTGTGATATCGGTGCTGTAATTCTGATATTTATACAGTGACTGTACCTGTGATATCGGTGCTGTAATTCTGATATTTATACAGTGACTATACCTGTGATATCGCTGCTGTAATTCTGATATTTATACAGTGACTATACCTGTGATGTCGGTGATGTAATTCTGATATTTATGCAGTGACTATACCCGTGATATCGGTGCTGTAATTCTGATATTTATACAGTGACTGTACCTGTGATATCGGTGCTGTAATTCTGATATTTATACAGTGACTGTACCTGTGATATCGGTGCTGTAATTCTGATATTTATACAGTGACTATACCTGTGATATCGCTGCTGTAATTCTGATATTTATACAGTGACTGTACCTGTGATATCGGTGCTGTAATTCTGATATTTATACAGTGACTGTACCTGTGATATCGGTGCTGTAATTCTGATATTTATACAGTGACTATACCTGTGATATCGGTGCTTTAATTCTGATATTTATACAGTGACTATACCTGTGATATCGCTGCTGTAATTCTGATATTTATACAGTGACTGTACCTGTGATATCGGTGCTTTAATTCTGATATTTATACAGTGACTGTACCTGTGATATCGGTGCTTTAATTCTGATATTTATACAGTGACTATACCTGTGATATCGGTGCTTTAATTCTGATATTTATACAGTGACTGTACCTGTGATATCGGTGCTTTAATTCTGATATTTATACAGTGACTATACCTGTGATATCGGTGCTGTAATTCTGATATTTATACAGTGACTGTACCTGTGATATCAGTGCTGTAATTCTGATATTTATACAGTGACTATACCTGTGATATCGGTGCTGTAATTCTGATATTTATACAGTGACTATACCTGTGATATCGGTGCTTTAATTCTGATATTTATACAGTGACTATACCCGTGATATCGGTGCTGTAATTCTGATATTTATACAGTGACTGTACCTGTGATATCGCTGCTGTAATTCTGATATTTATACAGTGACTATACCCGTGATATCGCTGCTGTAATTCTGATATTTATACAGTGACTATACCCGTGATATCGGTGCTTTAATTCTGATATTTATACAGTGACTATACCCGTGATATCGGTGCTGTAATTCTGATATTTATACAGTGACTGTACCTGTGATATCGGTGCTGTAATTCTGATATTTATACAGTGACTGTACCTGTGATATCGGTGCTGTAATTCTGATATTTATACAGTGACTATACCTGTGATATCGCTGCTGTAATTCTGATATTTATACAGTGACTATACCCGTGATATCGCTGCTGTAATTCTGATATTTATACAGTGACTATACCCGTGATATCGGTGCTGTAATTCTGATATTTATACAGTGACTATACCTGTGATATCGCTGCTGTAATTCTGATATTTATACAGTGACTGTACCTGTGATATCGGTGCTTTAATTCTGATATTTATACAGTGACTGTACCTGTGATATCGGTGCTTTAATTCTGATATTTATACAGTGACTGTACCTGTGATATCGGTGCTTTAATTCTGATATTTATACAGTGACTGTACCTGTGATATCGGTGCTGTAATTCTGATATTTATACAGTGAGTGTACCTGTGATATCGCTGCTGTAATTCTGATATTTATACAGTGACTGTACCTGTGATATCGGTGCTGTAATTCTGATATTTATACAGTGACTATACCTGTGATATCGCTGCTGTAATTCTGATATTTATACAGTGACTATACCCGTGATATCGCTGCTGTAATTCTGATATTTATACAGTGACTATACCCGTGATATCGCTGCTGTAATTCTGATATTTATACAGTGACTATACCTGTGATATCGCTGCTGTAATTCTGATATTTATACAGTGACTATACCTGTGATATCGCTGCTGTAATTCTGATATTTATACAGTGACTGTACCTGTGATATCGGTGCTTTAATTCTGATATTTATACAGTGACTATACCCGTGATATCGGTGCTGTAATTCTGATATTTATACAGTGACTGTACCTGTGATATCGGTGCTGTAATTCTGATATTTATACAGTGACTATACCCGTGATATCGGTGCTGTAATTCTGATATTTATACAGTGACTGTACCTGGGATATCGCTGCTGTAATTCTGATATTTATACAGTGACTATACCTGTGATATCGGTGCTGTAATTCTGATATTTATACAGTGACTGTACCCGTGATATCGGTGCTTTAATTCTGATATTTATACAGTGACTGTACCTGTGATATCGGTGCTGTAATTCTGATATTTATACAGTGACTATACCTGTGATATCGGTGCTGTAATTCTGATATTTATACAGTGACTATACCTGTGATATCGGTGCTTTAATTCTGATATTTATACAGTGACTGTACCTGTGATATCGGTGCTGTAATTCTGATATTTATACAGTGACTGTACCCGTGATATCGGTGATTTAATTCTGATATTTATACAGTGACTATACCTGTGATATCGGTGCTGTAATTCTGATATTTATACAGTGACTGTACCCGTGATATCGGTGATTTAATTCTGATATTTATACAGTGACTGTACCTGTGATATCGGTGCTGTAATTCTGATATTTATACAGTGACTATACCCGTGATATCGGTGCTGTAATTCTGATATTTATACAGTGACTGTACCTGTGATATCAGTGCTGTAATTCTGATATTTATACAGTGACTGTACCTGTGATATCGGTGCTGTAATTCTGATATTTATAGAGTGACTATACCTGTGATATCGCTGCTGTAATTCTGATATTTATACAGTGACTATACCTGTGATATCGCTGCTGTAATTCTGATATTTATACAGTGACTATACCTGTGATATCGGTGCTTTAATTCTGATATTTATACAGTGACTATACCTGTGATATCGGTGCTTTAATTCTGATATTTATACAGTGACTGTACCTGTGATATCGGTGCTTTAATTCTGATATTTATACAGTGACTATACCTGTGATATCGCTGCTGTAATTCTGATATTTATACAGTGACTATACCTGTGATATCGGTGCTTTAATTCTGATATTTATGCAGTGACTATACCTGTGATATCGCTGCTGTAATTCTGATATTTATACAGTGACTGTACCTGTGATATCGGTGCTGTAATTCTGATATTCATACAGTGACTGTACCTGTGATATCGGTGCTGTAATTCTGATATTTATACAGTGACTGTACCTGTGATATCGGTGCTGTAATTCTGATATTTATACAGTGACTATACCTGTGATATCGGTGCTGTAATTCTGATATTTATACAGTGACTATACCTGTGATATCGCTGCTGTAATTCTGATATTTATACAGTGACTGTACCTGTGATATCGGTGCTGTAATTCTGATATTTATACAGTGACTATACCTGTGATATCGGTGCTGTAATTCTGATATTTATACAGTGACTATACCTGTGATATCGGTGCTGTAATTCTGATATTTATACAGTGACTATACCTGTGATATCGGTGCTGTAATTCTGATATTTATACAGTGACTATACCTGTGATATCGGTGCTTTAATTCTGATATTTATACAGTGACTATACCCGTGATATCGCTGCTGTAATTCTGATATTTATACAGTGACTATACCTGTGATATCGCTGCTGTAATTCTGATATTTATACAGTGACTATACCTGTGATATCGCTGCTTTAATTCTGATATTTATACAGTGACTATACCCGTGATGTCGCTGCTGTAATTCTGATATTTATACAGTGACTGTACCTGTGATATCGGTGCTTTAATTCTGATATTTATACAGTGACTATACCCGTGATATCGGTGCTGTAATTCTGATATTTATACAGTGACAATACCCGTGATATCGCTGCTGTAATTCTGATATTTATATAGTGACTATACCTGTGATATCGCTGCTTTAATTCTGATATTTATACAGTGACTATACCCGTGATATCGGTGCTGTAGTTCTGATATTTATACAGTGACTGTACCCGTGATATCGCTGCTTTAATTCTGATATTTATACAGTGACTATACCCGTGATATCGGTGCTGTAATTCTGATATTTATACAGTGACTATACCTGTGATATCGGTGCTGTAATTCTGATATTTATACAGTGACTATACCTGTGATATCGCTGCTGTAATTCTGATATTTATACAGTGACTATACCCGTGATATCGGTGCTGTAATTCTGATATTTATACAGTGACTATACCCGTGATATCGGTGCTGTAATTCTGATATTTATACAGTGACTGTACCCGTGATATCGGTGCTGTAATTCTGATATTTATACAGTGACTATACCCGTGATATCAGTGCTGTAATTCTGATATTTATACAGTGACTATACCTGTGATATCGCTGCTGTAATTCTGATATTTATACAGTGACTATACCCGTGATATCGGTGCTGTAATTCTGATATTTATACAGTGACTATACCTGTGATATCGCTGCTGTAATTCTGATATTTATACAGTGTCTGTACCTGTGATATCGGTGCTGTAATTCTGATATTTATACAGTGACTATACCCGTGATATCGGTGCTGTAATTCTGATATTTATACAGTGACTATACCCGTGATATCGGTGCTGTAATTCTGATATTTATACAGTGACTATACCTGTGATATCGGTGCTGTAATTCTGATATTTATACAGTGACTATACCTGTGATATCGGTGCTGTAATTCTGATATTTATACAGTGACTATACCCGTGATATCGCTGCTTTAATTCTGATATTTATACAGTGACTATACCCGTGATATCGCTGCTGTAATTCTGATATTTATACAGTGACTATACCTGTGATATCGCTGCTGTAATTCTGATATTTATACAGTGACTATACCTGTGATATCGGTGCTTTAATTCTGATATTTATACAATGACTATACCCGTGATATCGGTGCTGTAATTCTGATATTTATACAGTGACTATACCTGTGATATCGGTGCTTTAATTCTGATATTTATACAGTGACTATACCTGTGATATCGCTGCTGTAATTCTGATATTTATACAGTGACTGTACCTGTGATATCGGTGCTTTAATTCTGATATTTATACAGTGACTATACCCGTGATATCGGTGCTTTAATTCTGATATTTATACAGTGACTATACCCGTGATATCGGTGCTTTAATTCTGATATTTATACAGTGACTATACCTGTGATATCGGTGCTGTAATTCTGATATTTATACAGTGACTGTACCTGTGATATCGGTGCTGTAATTCTGATATTTATACAGTGACTATACCTGTGATATCGGTGCTGTAATTCTGATATTTATGCAGTGACTGTACCTGTGATATCGGTGCTGTAATTCTGATATTTATACAGTGACTATACCTGTGATATCGCTGCTGTAATTCTGATATTTATACAGTGACTATACCTGTGATATCGGTGCTTTAATTCTGATATTTATACAGTGACTATACTCGTGATATCGGTGCTGTAATTCTGATATTTATACAGTGACTATACCTGTGATATCGGTGCTTTAATTCTGATATTTATACAGTGACTATACCTGTGATATCGCTGCTGTAATTCTGATATTTATACAGTGACTGTACCTGTGATATCGGTGCTTTAATTCTGATATTTATACAGTGACTATACCCGTGATATCGGTGCTTTAATTCTGATATTTATACAGTGACTATACCCGTGATATCGGTGCTTTAATTCTGATATTTATACAGTGACTATAACAGTGATATCGGTGCTGTAATTCTGATATTTATACAGTGACTATACCCGTGATATCGGTGCTGTAATTCTGATATTTATACAGTGACTGTACCTGTGATATCGGTGCTTTAATTCTGATATTTATACAGTGACTATACCTGTGATATCGGTGCTGTAATTCTGATATTTATACAGTGACTATACCCGTGATATCGGTGCTTTAATTCTGATATTTATACAGTGACTATACCCGTGATATCGGTGCTTTAATTCTGATATTTATACAGTGACTGTACCTGTGATATCGGTGCTTTAATTCTGATATTTATACAGTGACTATACCTGTGATATCGGTGCTTTAATTCTGATATTTATACAGTGACTATACCCGTGGTATCGCTGCTGTAATTCTGATATTTATACAGTGACTATACCCGTGATATCGGTGCTTTAATTCTGATATTTATACAGTGACTATACCCGTGATATCGGTGCTTTAATTCTGATATTTATACAGTGACTGTACCCGTGATATCGGTGCTTTAATTCTGATATTTATACAGTGACTATACCTGTGATATCGCTGCTGTAATTCTGATATTTATACAGTGACTATACCTGTGATATCGGTGCTGTAATTCTGATATTTATACCGTGACTATACCTGTGATATCGGTGCTTTAATTCTGATATTTATACAGTGACTATACCCGTGATATCGCTGCTGTAATTCTGATATTTATACAGTGACTGTACCCGTGATATCGGTGCTTTAATTCTGATATTTATACAGTGACTATACCTGTGATATCGGTGCTGTAATTCTGATATTTATACCGTGACTATACCCGTGATATCGGTGCTGTAATTCTGATATTTATACAGTGACTATACCCGTGATATCGCTGCTGTAATTCTGATATTTATACAGTGACTGTACCCGTGATATCGGTGCTTTAATTCTGATATTTATACAGTGACTGTACCTGTGATATCGGTGCTTTAATTCTGATATTTATACAGTGACTATACCTGTGATATCGGTGCTGTAATTTTGATATTTATACAGTGACTGTACCCGTGATATCGGTGCTTTAATTCTGATATTTATACAGTGACTGTACCTGTGATATCGGTGCTTTAATTCTGATATTTATACAGTGACTATACCTGTGATATCGCTGCTGTAATTCTGATATTTATACAGTGACTGTACCTGTGATATCGGTGCTGTAATTCTGATATTTATACAGTGACTATACCTGTGATATCGGTGCTGTAATTCTGATATTTATACAGTGACTGTACCCGTGATATCACTGCTGTAATTCTGATATTTATACAGTGACTATACCCGTGATATCGGTGCTGTAATTCTGATATTTATACAGTGACTATACCTGTGATATCGGTGCTGTAATTCTGATATTTATACAGTGACTATACCTGTGATATCGGTGCTGTAATTCTGATATTTATACAGTGACTATACCCGTGATATCGGTGCTGTAATTCTGATATATATACAGTGACTATACCTGTGATATCGGTGCTTTAATTCTGATATTTATACAGTGACTATACCCGTGATATCGGTGCTTTAATTCTGATATTTATACAGTGACTATACCCGTGATATCGGTGCTGTAATTCTGATATTTATACAGTGACTATACCTGTGATATCGGTGCTGTAATTCTGATATTTATACAGTGACTATACCCGTGATATCGGTGCTATAATTCTGATATTTATACAGTGACTGTACCCGTGATATCGGTGCTGTAATTCTGATATTTATACAGTGACTATACCCGTGATATCGGTGCTGTAATTCTGATATTTATACAGTGACTATACCTGTGATATCGCTGCTTTAATTCTGATATTTATACAGTGACTGTACCCGTGATATCGATGCTTTAATTCTGATATTTATACAGTGACTATACCTGTGATATCGGTGCTGTAATTCTGATATTTATACAGTGACTATACCCGTGATATCGGTGCTTTAATTCTGATATTTATACAGTGACTGTACCCGTGATATCGGTGCTGTAATTCTGATATTTATACTGTGACTGTACCCGTGATATCGGTGCTTTAATTCTGATATTTATACAGTGACTATACCTGTGATATCAGTGCTGTAATTCTGATATTTATACAGTGACTATACCCGTGATATCGGTGCTTTAATTCTGATATTTATACAGTGACTATACCTGTGATATCGGTGCTGTAATTCTGATATTTATACAGTGACTATACCCGTGATATCGGTGCTGTAATTCTGATATTTATACAGTGACTATACCCGTGATATCGGTGCTTTAATTCTGATATTTATACAGTGACTATACCTGTGATATCGGTGCTTTAATTCTGATATTTATACAGTGACTATACCCTTGATATCGGTGCTTTAATTCTGATATTTATACAGTGACTATACCTGTGATATCGGTGCTGTAATTCTGATATTTATACAGTGACTATACCTGTGATATCGGTGCTGTAATTCTGATATTTATACAGTGACTATACCTGTGATATCGGTGCTGTAATTCTGATATTTTTACAGTGACTATACCCGTGATATCGGTGCTTTAATTCTGATATTTATACAGTGACTATACCCGTGATATCGGTGCTGTAATTCTGATATTTATACAGTGACTATACCTGTGATATCGGTGCTGTAATTCTGATATTTATACAGTGACTATACCCGTGATATCGGTGCTTTAATTCTGATATTTATACAGTGACTATACCCGTGATATCGCTGCTGTAATTCGGATATTTATACAGTGACTATACCCGTGATATCGGTGCTTTAATTCTGATATTTATACAGTGACTATACCTGTGATATCGGTGCTGTAATTCTGATATTTATACAGTGACTATACCTGTGATATCGCTGCTGTAATTCTGATATTTATACAGTGACTATACCCGTGATATCGGTGCTGTAATTCTGATATTTATACAGTGACTATACCTGTGATATCGGTGCTTTAATTCTGATATTTATACAGTGACTATACCCGTGATATCGGTGCTGTAATTCTGATATTTATACAGTGACTATACCTGTGATATCGGTGCTGTAATTCTGATATTTATACAGTGACTATACCCGTGATATCGCTGCTGTAATTCGGATATTTATACAGTGACTGTACCTGTGATATCGCTGCTGTAATTCTGATATTTATACAGTGACTGTACCTGTGATATCGGTGCTGTAATTCTGATATTTATACAGTGACTATACCTGTGATATCGCTGCTGTAATTCTGATATTTATACAGTGACTATACCTGTGATATCGCTGCTGTAATTCTGATATTTATACAGTGACTGTACCTGTGATATCGGTGCTTTAATTCTGATATTTATACAATGACTATACCTGTGATATCGCTGCTGTAATTCTGATATTTATACAGTGACTATACCTGTGATATCGCTGCTGTAATTCTGATATTTATACAGTGACTGTACCTGTGATATCGCTGCTGTAATTCTGATATTTATACAGTGACTATACCCGTGATATCGGTGCTGTAATTCTGATATTTATACAGTGACTGTACCTGTGATATCGCTGCTGTAATTCTGATATTTATACAGTGACTGTACCTGTGATATCGCTGCTGTAATTCTGATATTTATACAGTGACTATACCCGTGATATCGGTGCTGTAATTCTGATACTTATACAGTGACTATACCTGTGATATCGGTGCTGTAATTCTGATATTTATACAGTGACTATACCCGTGATATCGCTGCTGTAATTCTGATATTTATACAGTGACTATACCCTTGATATCGCTGCTGTAATTCTGATATTTATACAGTGACTATACCTGTGATATCGGTGCTGTAATTCTGATATTTATACAGTGACTATACCTGTGATATCGGTGCTGTAATTTTGTATTTATACAATGATTATACCCGTGATATCGGTGCTGTAATTCTGATATTTATACAATGACTATACCCGTGATATCGGTGCTGTAATTCTGATATTTAAACAGTGACTATACCTGTGATATCTGTGCTGTAATTCTGATATTTATACATTGACTGTACCTGTGATATCGATGCTGTAATTCTGATATTGATACAGTGACTATACCCGTGATATCGCTGCTGTAATTCTGATATTTATACAGTGACTATACCTGTGATATCGGTGCTGTAATTCTGATATTTATACAGTGACTGTACCTGTGATATCGGTGCTTTAATTCTGATATTTATACAGTGACTATACCTGTGATATCGGTGCTGTAATTCTGATATTTATACAGTGACTGTACCTGTGATATCGGTGCTGTAATTCTGATATTTATACAATGACTATACCCGTGATATCGGTGCTGTAATTCTGATATTTATACAGTGACTATACCTGTGATATCGGTGCTGTAATTCTGATATTTATACAGTGACTATACCTGTGATATCGCTGCTGTAGTTCGGATATTTATACAGTGACTGTACCTGTGATATCAGTGCTGTAATTCTGATATTTATACAGTGACTATACCCGTGATATCGCTGCTGTAATTCGGATATTTATACAGTGACTATACCTGTGATATCGCTGCTGTAATTCTGATATTTATACAGTGACTGTACCTGTGATATCAGTGCTGTAATTCTGATATTTATACAGTGACTATACCCGTGATATCGCTGCTGTAATTCTGATATTTATACAGTGACTATACCCGTGATATCGCTGCTGTAATTCTGATATTTATACAGTGACTGTACCTGTGATATCGGTGCTGTAATTCTGATATTTATACCGTGACTGTACCTGTGATATCGCTGCTGTAATTCTGATATTTATACAGTGACTGTACCTGTGATATCGGTGCTGTAATTCTGATATTTATACAGTGACTATACCTGTGATATCGCTGCTGTAATTCTGATATTTATACAGTGACTGTACCTGTGATATCGCTGCTGTAATTCTGATATTTATACAGTGACTATACCTGTGATATCGGTGCTGTAATTCTGATATTTATACAGTGACTATACCTGTGATATCGCTGCTGTAATTCTGATATTTATACAGTGACTGTACCTGTGATATCGCTGCTGTAATTCTGATATTTATACAGTGACTATACCCGTGATATCGGTGCTTTAATTCTGATATTTATACAGTGACTGTACCTGTGATATCGGTGCTGTAATTCTGATATTTATACAGTGACTGTACCTGTGATATCGGTGCTGTAATTCTGATATTTATACAGTGACTGTACCTGTGATATCGGTGCTGTAATTCTGATATTTATACAGTGACTATACCTGTGATATCGGTGCTGTAATTCTGATATTTATACAGTGACTATACCTGTGATATCGGTGCTGTAATTCTGATATTTATACAGTGACTATACCTGTGATATCGCTGCTGTAATTCTGATATTTATACAGTGACTATACCTGTGATATCGGTGCTGTAATTCTGATATTTATACAGTGACTGTACCTGTGATATCGCTGCTGTAATTCTGATATTTATACAGTGACTATACCCGTGATATCGGTGCTGTAATTCTGATATTTATACAGTGACTGTACCTGTGATATCGCTGCTGTAATTCTGATATTTATACAGTGACTGTACCTGTGATATCGCTGCTGTAATTCTGATATTTATACAGTGACTGTACCTGTGATATCGCTGCTGTAATTCTGATATTTATACAGTGACTGTACCTGTGATATCGGTGCTGTAATTCTGATATTTATACAGTGACTGTACCCGTGATATCGCTGCTGTAATTCTGATATTTATACAGTGACTATACCTGTGATATCGGTGCTGTAATTCTGATATTTATACAGTGACTGTACCTGTGATATCGGTGCTGTAATTCTGATATTTATACAGTGACTATACCCGTGATATCGCTGCTGTAATTCTGATATTTATACAGTGACTATACCCGTGATATCGGTGCTGTAATTCTGATATTTATACAGTGACTATACCCGTGATATCGCTGCTGTAATTCTGATATTTATACAGTGACTATACCCGTGATATCGGTGCTGTAATTCTGATATTTATACAGTGACTATACCTGTGATATCGGTGCTGTAATTCTGATATTTATACAGTGACTATACCTGTGATATCGCTGCTGTAATTCTGATATTTATACAGTGACTATACCTGTGATATCGGTGCTGTAATTCTGATATTTATACAGTGACTATACCTGTGATATCGGTGCTGTAATTCTGATATTTATACAGTGACTATACCCGTGATATCGCTGCTGTAATTCTGATATTTATACAGTGACTATACCCGTGATATCGCTGCTGTAATTCTGATATTTATACAGTGACTATACCTGTGATATCGGTGCTGTAATTCTGATATTTATACAGTGACTATACCTGTGATATCGGTGCTGTAATTCTGATATTTATACAGTGACTGTACCTGTGATATCGGTGCTGTAATTCTGATATTTATACAATGACTATACCCGTGATATCGGTGCTGTAATTCTGATATTTTTACAGTGACTATACCCGTGATATCGGTGCTGTAATTCTGATATTTATACAGTGACTATACCTGTGATATCGCTGCTGTAATTCTGATATTTATACAGTGACTATACCCGTGATATCGGTGCTGTAATTCTGATATTTATACAGTGACTATACCTGAGATATCGCTGCTGTAATTCTGATATTTATACAGTGACTGTACCTGTGATATCGGTGCTGTAATTCTGATATTTATACAGTGACTATACCCGTGATATCGCTGCTGTAATTCTGATATTTATACAGTGACTATACCTGTGATATCGGTGCTGTAATTCTGATATTTATACAGTGACTATACCCGTGATATCGCTGCTGTAATTCTGATATTTATACAGTGACTGTACCTGTGATATCGGTGCTGTAATTCTGATATTTATACAGTGACTATACCCGTGATATCGCTGCTGTAATTCTGATATTTATACATTGACTATACCTGTGATATCGCTGCTGTAATTCTGATATTTATACAGTGACTATACCCGTGATATCGGTGCTGTAATTCTGATATTTATACAGTGACTATACCTGAGATATCGCTGCTGTAATTCTGATATTTATACAGTGACTGTACCTGTGATATCGGTGCTGTAATTCTGATATTTATACAGTGACTATACCCGTGATATCGCTGCTGTAATTCTGATATTTATACAGTGACTATACCTGTGATATCGGTGCTGTAATTCTGATATTTATACAGTGACTGTACCTGTGATATCGGTGCTGTAATTCTGATATTTATACAGTGACTATACCTGTGATATCGGTGCTGTAATTCTGATATTTATACAGTGACTGTACCTGTGATATCGGTGCTGTAATTCTGATATTTATACAGTGACTATACCCGTGATATCGGTGCTGTAATTCTGATATTTATACAGTGACTATACCTGTGATATCGGTGCTGTAATTCTGATATTTATACAGTGACTGTACCTGTGATATCGGTGCTGTAATTCTGATATTTATACAGTGACTATACCTGTGATATCGGTGCTGTAATTCTGATATTTATACAGTGACTGTACCTGTGATATCGGTGCTGTAATTCTGATATTTATACAATGACTATACCCGTGATATCGGTGCTGTAATTCTGATATTTATACAGTGACTATACCTGTGATATCGGTGCTGTAATTCTGATATTTATACAGTGACTATACCTGTGATATCGCTGCTTCAATTCTGATATTTATACAGTGACTATACCCGTGATATCGCTGCTGTAATTCGGATATTTATACAGTGACTGTACCTGTGATATCGCTGCTGTAATTCTGATATTTATACAGTGACTGTACCTGTGATATCGGTGCTGTAATTCTGATATTTATACAGTGACTATACCTGTGATATCGCTGCTGTAATTCTGATATTTATACAGTGACTGTACCTGTGATATCGCTGCTGTAATTCTGATATTTATACAGTGACTATACCCGTGATATCGGTGCTGTAATTCTGATATTTATACAGTGACTGTACCTGTGATATCGCTGCTGTAATTCTAATATTTATACAGTGACTATACCTGTGATATCCGTGCTGTAATTCTGATATTTATACAGTGACTATACCTGTGATATTGCTGCTGTAATTCTGATATTTATACAGTGACTATACCCGTGATATCGCTGCTGTAATTCTGATATTTATACAGTGACTATACCCGTGATATCGGTGCTGTAATTCTGATATTTATACAGTGACTATACCCGTGATATCGGTGCTTTAATTCTGATATTTATACAGTGACTATACCTGTGATATCGGTGCTTTAATTCTGATATTTATACAGTGACTATACCTGTGATATCGCTGCTGTAATTCTGAAATATATACAGTGACTATACCTGTGATATCGGTGCTGTAATTCTGATATTTATACAGTGACTATACCTGTGATATCGGTGCTGTAATTCTGAAATATATACAGTGACTATACCTGTGATATCGGTGCTGTAATTCTGATATTTATACAGTGACTATACCTGTGATATCGCTGCTGTAATTCTGATATTTATACAGTGACTATACCTGTGATATCGGTGCTGTAATTCTGATATTTATACAGTGACTGTACCTGTGATATCGCTGCTGTAATTCTGATATTTATACAGTGACTATACCCGAGATATCGGTGCTGTAATTCTGATATTTATACAGTGACTATATCTGTGATATCGCTGCTGTAATTCTGATATTTATACAGTGACTATACCCGTGATATCGCTGCTTTAATTCTGATATTTATACAGTGACTATACCCGTGATATCGCTGCTGTAATTCTGATATTTATACAGTGACTATACCCGTGATATCGCTGCTGTAATTCTGATATTTATACAGTGACTGTACCTGTGATATCGCTGCTGTAATTCTGATATTTATGCAGTGACTGTACCTGTGATATCGGTGCTGTAATTCTGATATTTATACAGTGACTGTACCTGTTATATCGCTGCTGTAATTCTGATATTTATACAGTGACTATACCTGTGACATCGGTGCTGTAATTCTGATATTTATACAGTGACTATACCTGTGATATCGGTGCTGTAATTCTGATATATATACAGTGACTGTACCTGTTATATCGCTGCTGTAATTCTGATATTTATACAGTGACTATACCTGTGATATCGGTGCTGTAATTCTGATATTTATACAGTGACTATACCTGTGATATCGGTGCTGTAATTCTGATATTTATACAGTGACTATACCTGTGATATCGGTGCTGTAATTCTGATATTTATACAGTGACTATACCCGTGATATCGGTGCTGTAATTCTGATATTTATACAGTGACTATACCTGTGATATCGGTGCTGTAATTCTGATATTTATACAGTGACTGTACCTGTTATATCGCTGCTGTAATTCTGATATTTATACAGTGACTATACCTGTGATATCGGTGCTGTAATTCTGATATTTATACAGTGACTGTACCTGTGATATCGGTGCTTTAATTCTGATATTTATACAGTGACTATACCTGTGATATCGGTGCTGTAATTCTGATATTTATACAGTGACTATACCCGTGATATCGGTGCTGTAATTCTGATATTTATACAGTGACTATACCTGTGATATCGCTGCTGTAATTCTGATATTTATACAGTGGCTATACCCGTGATATCGGTGCTTTAATTCTGATATTTATACAGTGACTATACCTGTGATATCGCTGCTGTAATTCTGATATTTATACAGTGACTGTACCTGTGATATCGGTGCTGTAATTCTGATATTTATACAGTGACTATACCCGTGATATCGGTGCTTTAATTCTGATATTTATACAGTGACTATACCCGTGATATCGGTGCTTTAATTCTGATATTTATACAGTGACTATACCTGTGATATCGGTGCTGTAATTCTGATATTTATACAGTGACTATACCCGTGATATCGGTGCTTTAATTCTGATATTTATACAGTGACTATACACGTGATATCGGTGCTTTAATTCTGATATTTATACAGTGACTATACCCGTGATATCGGTGCTTTAATTCTGATATTTATACAGTGACTGTACCTGTGATATCGCTGCTGTAATTCTGATATTTATACAGTGACTATACCCGTGATATCGGTGCTTTAATTCTGATATTTATACAGTGACTATACCTGTGATATCGGTGCTGTAATTCTGATATTTATACAGTGACTATACCTGTGATATCGGTGCTTTAATTCTGATATTTATACAGTGACTGTACCTGTGATATCGGTGCTTTAATTCTGATATTTATACAGTGACTGCACCTGTGATATCGGTGCTGTAATTCTGATATTTATACAGTGACTGTACCCGTGATATCGGTGCTTTAATTCTGATATTTATACAGTGACTGTACCCGTGATATCGGTGCTTTAATTCTGATATTTATACAGTGACTGTACCTGTGATATCGCTGCTGTAATTCTGGTATTTATACAGTGACTATACCTGTGATATCGGTGCTGTAATTCTGATATTGATACAGTGACTATACCCGTGATATCGGTGCTGTAATTCTGATATTTATACAGTGACTATACCCGTGATATCGGTGCTGTAAGTCTGATATTTATACAGTGACTATACCCGTGATATCGGTGCTGTAATTCTGATATTTATACAGTGACTATACCCGTGATGTCGGTGCTTTAATTCTGATATTTATACAGTGACTATACCCGTGATATCGGTGCTTTAATTCTGATATTTATACAGTGACTATACCCGTGATATCGGTGCTGTAATTCTGATATTTATACAGTGACTATACCCGTGATATCGCTGCTGTAATTCTGATATTTATACAGTGACTGTACCTGTGATATCGCTGCTGTAATTCTGATATTTATACAGTGACTGTACCTGTGATATCGCTGCTGTAATTCTGATATTTATACAGTGACTGTACCTGTGATATCGGTGCTGTAATTCTGATATTTATACAGTGACTATACCCGTGATATCGGTGCTGTAATTCTGATATTTATACAGTGAATATACCCGTGATATCGGTGCTTTAATTCTGATATTTATACAGTGACTATACCTGTGATATCGGTGCTTTAATTCTGATATTTATACAGTGACTATACCTGTGATATCGGTGCTTTAATTCTGATATTTATACAGTGACTATACCTGTGATATCGGTGCTGTAATTCTGATATTTATACAGTGACTATACCCGTGATATCGGTGCTTTAATTCTGATATTTATACAGTGACTATACCTGTGATATCGCTGCTGTAATTCTGATATTTATACAGTGACTGTACCTGTGATATCGGTGCTGTAATTCTGATATTTATACAGTGACTATACCTGTGATATCGCTGCTGTAATTCTGATATTTATACAGTGACTATACCTGTGATATCGGTGCTTTAATTCTGATATTTATACAGTGACTATACCCGTGATATCGGTGCTTTAATTCTGATATTTATACAGTGACTATACCCATGATATCGGTGCTTTAATTCTGATATTTATACAGTGACTATACCTGTGATATCGGTGCTGTAATTCTGATATTTATACAGTGACTATACCTGTGATATCGGTGCTGTAATTCTGATATTTATACAGTGACTATACCCGTGATATCGGTGCTGTAATTCTGATATTTATACAGTGACTATACCTGTGATATCGGTGCTGTAATTCTGATATTTATACAGTGACTATACCCGTGATATCGGTGCTTTAATTCTGATATTTATACAGTGACTATACCAGTGATATCGGTGCTGTAATTCTGATATTTATACAGTGACTATACCTGTGATATCGGTGCTGTAATTCTGATATTTATACAGTGACTATACCCGTGATATCGCTGCTGTAATTCTGATATTTATACAGTGACTATACCTGTGATATCGGTGCTGTAATTCTGATATTTATACAGTGACTATACCTGTGATATCGGTGCTTTAATTCTGATATTTGTACAGTGACTGTACCCGTGATATCGGTGCTGTAATTCTGATATTTATACAGTGACTATACCCATGATATCGGTGCTTTAATTCTGATATTTATACAGTGACTGTACCCGTGATATCGGTGCTGTAATTCTGATATTTATACAGTGACTATACCCGTGATATCGGTGCTTTAATTCTGATATTTATACAGTGACTATACCTGTGATATCGGTGCTGTAATTCTGATATTTATACAGTGACTATACCCGTGATATCGGTGCTGTAATTCTGATATTTATACAGTGACTATACCCGTGATATCGCTGCTTTAATTCTGATATTTATACAGTGACTATACCTGTGATATCGGTGCTTTAATTCTGATATTTATACAGTGATTATACCCGTGATATCGGTGCTTTAATTCTGATATTTATACAGTGACTATACCTGTGATATCGGTGCTGTAATTCTGATATTTATACAGTGACTATACCTGTGATATCGGTGCTGTAATTCTGATATTTATACAGTGACTATACCTGTGATATCGGTGCTGTAATTCTGATATTTATACAGTGACTATACCTGTGATATCGGTGCTGTAATTCTGATATTTATACAGTGACTATACCTGTGATATCGGTGCTGTAATTCTGATATTTATACAGTGACTATACCTGTGATATCGGTGCTGTAATTCTGATATTTATACAGTGACTATACCCGTGATATCGGTGCTTTAATTCTGATATTTATACAGTGACTATACCCGTGATATCGGTGCTGTAATTCTGATATTTATACAGTGAATATACCTGTGATATCGGTGCTGTTATTCTGATATTTATACAGTGACTATACCCGTGATATCGGTGCTTTAATTCTGATATTTATACAGTGACTATACCCGTGATATCGCTGCTGTAATTCGGATATTTATACAGTGACTATACCCGTGATATCGGTGCTTTAATTCTGATATTTATACAGTGACTATACCTGTGATATCGCTGCTGTAATTCTGATATTTATACAGTGACTATACCCGTGATATCGGTGCTTTAATTCTGATATTTATACAGTGACTATACCCGTGATATCGGTGCTGTAATTCTGATATTTATTCAGTGACTATACCTGTGATATCGGTGCTTTAATTCTGATATTTATACAGTGACTATACCCGTGATATCGGTGCTGTAATTCTGATATTTATACAGTGACTATACCTGTGATATCGGTGCTGTAATTCTGATATTTATACAGTGACTATACCTGTGATATCGCTGCTGTAATTCTGATATTTATACAGTGACTGTACCTGTGATATCGCTGCTGTAATTCTGATATTTATACAGTGACTATACCCGTGATATCGGTGCTTTAATTCTGATATTTATACAGTGACTATACCTGTGATATCGCTGCTGTAATTCTGATATTTATACAGTGACTATACCCGTGATATCGGTGCTTTAATTCTGATATTTATACAGTGACTATACCCGTGATATCGGTGCTGTAATTCTGATATTTATTCAGTGACTATACCTGTGATATCGGTGCTTTAATTCTGATATTTATACAGTGACTATACCCGTGATATCGGTGCTGTAATTCTGATATTTATACAGTGACTATACCTGTGATATCGGTGCTGTAATTCTGATATTTATACAGTGACTATACCCGTGATATCGCTGCTGTAATTCGGATATTTATACAGTGACTGTACCTGTGATATCGCTGCTGTAATTCTGATATTTATACAGTGACTGTACCTGTGATATCGCTGCTGTAATTCTGATATTTATACAGTGACTGTACCTGTGATATCGCTGCTGTAATTCTGATATTTATACAGTGACTATACCTGTGATATCGCTGCTGTAATTCTGATATTTATACAGTGACTGTACCTGTGATATCGCTGCTGTAATTCTGATATTTATACAGTGACTATACCCGTGATATCGGTGCTTTAATTCTGATATTTATACAGTGACTATACCTGTGATATCGGTGCTGTAATTCTGATATTTATACAGTGACTGTACCTGTGATATCGGTGCTGTAATTCTGATATTTATACAGTGACTGTACCCGTGATATCGGTGCTGTAATTCTGATATTTATACAGTGACTATACCCGTGATATCGGTGCTGTAATTCTGATATTTATACAGTGACTATACCTGTGATATCGGTGCTGTAATTCTGATATTTATTCAGTGACTATACCCGTGATATCGGTGCTGTAATTCTGATATTTATATAGTGACTATACCCGTGATATCGGTGCTGTAATTCTGATATTTATACAGTGACTATACCTGTGATATCGGTGCTGTAATTCTGATATTTATACAGTGACTATACCCGTGATATCGGTGCTGTAATTCTGATATTTATACAGTGACTATACCCGTGATATCGGTGCTGTAATTCTGATATTTATACAGTGACTATACCCGTGATATCGGTGCTGTAATTCTGATATTTATACAGTGACTGTACCCGTGATATCGGTGCTGTAATTCTGATATTTATACAGTGACTATACCTGTGATATCGGTGCTGTAATTCTGATATTTATACAGTGACTGTACCCGTGATATCGGTGCTGTAATTCTGATATTTATACAGTGACTGTACCCGTTACATCGGTGCTTTAATTCTGATATTTATACAGTGACTATACCCGTGATATCGCTGCTGTAATTCTGATATTTATACAGTGACTATACCTGTGATATCGGTGCTGAAATTCTGATATTTATACAGTGACTATACCCGTGATATCAGTGCTTTAATTCTGATATTTATACAGTGACTATACCCGTGATATCGGTGCTTTAATTCTGATATTTATACAGTGACTATACCCGTGATATCGGTGCTTTAATTCTGATATTTATACAGTGACAGCACCTGTGATATCGGTGCTTTAATTCTGATATTTATACAGTGACTATACCTGTGATATCGCTGCTGTAATTCTGATATTTATACAGTGACTATACCCGTGATATCGGTGCTGTAATTCTGATATTTATACAGTGACTATACCTGTGATATCGGTGCTGTAATTCTGATATTTATACAGTGACTATACCCGTGATATCGGTGCTTTAATTCTGATATTTATACAGTGACTATACCTGTGATATCGGTGCTGTAATTCTGATATTTATACAGTGACTATACCCGTGATATCGGTGCTGTAATTCTGATATTTATACAGTGACTATACCCGTGATATCGGTGCTTTAATTCTGATATTTATACAGTGACTATACCCGTGATATCGGTGCTGTAATTCTGATATTTATTCAGTGACTATACCTGTGATATCGGTGCTTTAATTCTGATATTTATACAGTGACTATACCCGTGATATCGGTGCTGTAATTCTGATATTTATACAGTGACTATACCTGTGATATCGGTGCTGTAATTCTGATATTTATACAGTGACTATACCCGTGATATCGCTGCTGTAATTCGGATATTTATACAGTGACTGTACCTGTGATATCGCTGCTGTAATTCTGATATTTATACAGTGACTGTACCTGTGATATCGGTGCTGTAATTCTGATATTTATACAGTGACTGTACCTGTGATATCGCTGCTGTAATTCTGATATTTATACAGTGACTATACCTGTGATATCGCTGCTGTAATTCTGATATTTATACAGTGACTGTACCTGTGATATCGCTGCTGTAATTCTGATATTTATACAGTGACTATACCCGTGATATCGGTGCTTTAATTCTGATATTTATACAGTGACTATACCTGTGATATCGGTGCTGTAATTCTGATATTTATACAGTGACTGTACCTGTGATATCGGTGCTGTAATTCTGATATTTATACAGTGACTGTACCCGTGATATCGGTGCTGTAATTCTGATATTTATACAGTGACTATACCCGTGATATCGGTGCTGTAATTCTGATATTTATACAGTGACTATACCTGTGATATCTGTGCTGTAATTCTGATATTTATTCAGTGACTATACCCGTGATATCGGTGCTGTAATTCTGATATTTATACAGTGACTATACCCGTGATATCGGTGCTGTAATTCTGATATTTATACAGTGACTATACCTGTGATATCGGTGCTGTAATTCTGATATTTATACAGTGACTATACCCGTGATATCGGTGCTGTAATTCTGATATTTATACAGTGACTATACCCGTGATATCGGTGCTGTAATTCTGATATTTATACAGTGACTATACCTGTGATATCGGTGCTGTAATTCTGATATTTATACAGTGACTATACCCGTGATATCGGTGCTTTAATTCTGATATTTATACAGTGACTATACCCGTGATATCGGTGCTGTAATTCTGATATTTATACAGTGACTATACCTGTGATATCGGTGCTGTAATTCTGATATTTATACAGTGACTATACCCGTGATATCGCTGCTGTAATTCTGATATTTATACAGTGACTATACCTGTGATATCGGTGCTGTAATTCTGATATTTATACAGTGACTATACCTGTGATATCGGTGCTTTAATTCTGATATTTGTACAGTGACTGTACCCGTGATATCGGTGCTGTAATTCTGATATTTATACAGTGACTATACCCGTGATATCGGTGCTTTAATTCTGATATTTATACAGTGACTGTACCCGTGATATCGGTGCTGTAATTCTGATATTTATACAGTGACTATACCCGTGATATCGGTGCTTTAATTCTGATATTTATACAGTGACTATACCTGTGATATCGGTGCTGTAATTCTGATATTTATACAGTGACTATACCCGTGATATCGGTGCTGTAATTCTGATATTTATACAGTGACTATACCCGTGATATCGCTGCTTTAATTCTGATATTTATACAGTGACTATACCTGTGATATCGGTGCTTTAATTCTGATATTTATACAGTGATTATACCCGTGATATCGGTGCTTTAATTCTGATATTTATACAGTGACTATACCCGTGATATCGCTGCTGTAATTCGGATATTTATACAGTGACTATACCCGTGATATCGGTGCTTTAATTCTGATATTTATACAGTGACTATACCTGTGATATCGCTGCTGTAATTCTGATATTTATACAGTGACTATACCCGTGATAACGGTGCTTTAATTCTGATATTTATACAGTGACTATACCCGTGATATCGGTGCTGTAATTCTGATATTTATTCAGTGACTATACCTGTGATATCGGTGCTTTAATTCTGATATTTATACAGTGACTATACCCGTGATATCGGTGCTGTAATTCTGATATTTATACAGTGACTATACCTGTGATATCGGTGCTGTAATTCTGATATTTATACAGTGACTATACCCGTGATATCGCTGCTGTAATTCGGATATTTATACAGTGACTGTACCTGTGATATCGCTGCTGTAATTCTGATATTTATACAGTGACTGTACCTGTGATATCGGTGCTGTAATTCTGATATTTATACAGTGACTGTACCTGTGATATCGCTGCTGTAATTCTGATATTTATACAGTGACTATACCTGTGATATCGCTGCTGTAATTCTGATATTTATACAGTGACTGTACCTGTGATATCGCTGCTGTAATTCTGATATTTATACAGTGACTATACCCGTGATATCGGTGCTTTAATTCTGATATTTATACAGTGACTATACCTGTGATATCGGTGCTGTAATTCTGATATTTATACAGTGACTGTACCTGTGATATCGGTGCTGTAATTCTGATATTTATACAGTGACTGTACCCGTGATATCGGTGCTGTAATTCTGATATTTATACAGTGACTATACCCGTGATATCGGTGCTGTAATTCTGATATTTATACAGTGACTATACCTGTGATATCGGTGCTGTAATTCTGATATTTATTCAGTGACTATACCCGTGATATCGGTGCTGTAATTCTGATATTTATACAGTGACTATACCCGTGATATCGGTGCTGTAATTCTGATATTTATACAGTGACTATACCTGTGATATCGGTGCTGTAATTCTGATATTTATACAGTGACTATACCCGTGATATCGGTGCTGTAATTCTGATATTTATACAGTGACTATACCCGTGATATCGGTGCTGTAATTCTGATATTTATACAGTGACTATACCCGTGATATCGGTGCTGTAATTCTGATATTTATACAGTGACTGTACCCGTGATATCGGTGCTGTAATTCTGATATTTATACAGTGACTATACCTGTGATATCGGTGCTGTAATTCTGATATTTATACAGTGACTGTACCCGTGATATCGGTGCTGTAATTCTGATATTTATACAGTGACTGTACCCGTGATATCGGTGCTTTAATTCTGATATTTATACAGTGACTATACCCGTGATATCGCTGCTGTAATTCTGATATTTATACAGTGACTATACCTGTGATATCGGTGCTGAAATTCTGATATTTATACAGTGACTATACCCGTGATATCAGTGCTTTAATTCTGATATTTATACAGTGACTATACCCGTGATATCGGTGCTTTAATTCTGATATTTATACAGTGACTATACCCGTGATATCGGTGCTTTAATTCTGATATTTATACAGTGACAGCACCTGTGATATCGGTGCTTTAATTCTGATATTTATACAGTGACTATACCTGTGATATCGCTGCTGTAATTCTGATATTTATACAGTGACTATACCCGTGATATCGGTGCTGTAATTCTGATATTTATACAGTGACTATACCTGTGATATCGGTGCTGTAATTCTGATATTTATACAGTGACTATACCCGTGATATCGGTGCTTTAATTCTGATATTTATACAGTGACTATACCTGTGATATCGGTGCTGTAATTCTGATATTTATACAGTGACTATACCCGTGATATCGGTGCTGTAATTCTGATATTTATACAGTGACTATACCCGTGATATCAGTGCTTTAATTCTGATATTTATACAGTGACTATACCTGTGATATCGGTGCTGTAATTCTGATATTTATACAGTGACTATACCTGTGATATCGCTGCTGTAATTCTGATATTTATACAGTGACTATACCCGTGATATCAGTGCTTTAATTCTGATATTTATACAGTGACTATACCTGTGATATCGGTGCTGTAATTCTGATATTTATACAGTGACTGTACCTGTGATATCGCTGCTGTAATTCTGATATTTATACAGTGACTATACCCGTGTTATCGGTGCTGTAATTCTGATATTTATACAGTGACTATACCTGTGATATCGGTGCTGTAATTCTGATATTTATACAGTGACTATACCTGTGATATCGCTGCTGTAATTCTGATATTTATACAGTGACTATACCTGTGATATCGGTGCTGTAATTCTGATATTTATACAGTGACTATACCTGTGATATCGCTGCTGTAATTCTGATATTTATACAGTGACTATACCTGTGATATCGGTGCTGTAATTCTGATATTTATACAGTGACTTTACCTGTGATATCGCTGCTGTAATTCTGATATTTATACAGTGACTATACCCGTGATATCGGTGCTTTAATACCCGTGATATCGGTGCTGTAATTCTGATATTTATACAGTGACTGTACCTGTGATATCGGTGCTGTAATTCTGATATTTATACAGTGACTATACCTGTGATATCGGTGCTGTAATTCTGATATTTATACAGTGACTATACCTGTGATATCGGTGCTGTAATTCTGATATTTATACAGTGACTATACCTGTGATATCGGTGCTGTAATTCTGATATTTATACAGTGACTAAACCTGTGATATCGGTGCTGTAATTCTGATATTTATACAGTGACTATACCCGTGATATCGGTGCTGTAATTCTGATATTTATACAGTGACTGTACCTGTGATATCGGTGCTGTAATTCTGATATTTATACAGCGACTATACCTGTGATATCGGTGCTGTAATTCTGATATTTATACAGTGACTATACCCGTGATATCGGTGCTGTAATTCTGATATTTATACAGTGACGATACCCGTGATATCGGTGCTGTAATTCTGATATTTATACAGTGAATATACCTGTGATATCGGTGCTGTAATTCTGATATTTATACAGTGACTGTACCTGTGATATCGCTGCTGTAATTCTGATATTTATACAGTGACTATACCTGTGATATCGGTGCTGTAATTCTGATATTTATACAGTGACTGTACCCGTGATATCGGTGCTTTAATTCTGATATTTATACAGTGACTATACCCGTGATATCGCTGCTGTAATTCTGATATTTATACAGTGACTATACCCGTGATATCGGTGCTGTAATTCTGATATTTATACAGTGACTATACCTGTGATATCGGTGCTTTAATTCTGATATTTATACAGTGACTATACCCGTGATATCGCTGCTGTAATTCTGATATTTATACAGTGACTATACCCGTGATATCGCTGCTGTAATTCTGATATTTATACAGTGACTATACCTGTGATATCGGTGCTTTAATTCTGATATTTATACAGTGACTATACCCGTGATATCGCTGCTGTAATTCTGATATTTATACAGTGACTATACCTGTGATATCGCTGCTGTAATTCTGATATTTATACAGTGACTATACCTGTGATATCGGTGCTGTAATTCTGATATTTATACAGTGACTATACCCGTGATATCGCTGCTGTAATTCTGATATTTATACAGTGACTATACCTGTGATATCGGTGCTTTAATTCTGATATTTATACAGTGATTTTACCCGTGATATCGGTGCTGTAATTCTGATATTTATACAGTGACTGTACCTGTGATATCGGTGCTGTAATTCTGATATTTATACAGTGACTATACCTGTGATATCGGTGCTTTAATTCTGATATTTATACAGTGACTATACCCGTGATATCGGTGCTGTAATTCTGATATTTATACAGTGACTATACCTGTGATATCGGTGCTGTAATTCTGATATTTATACAGTGACTATACCTGTGATATCGGTGCTGTAATTCTGATATTTATACAGTGACTATACCTGTGATATCGGTGCTGTAATTCTGATATTTATACAGTGACTATACCTGTGATATCGGTGCTGTAATTCTGATATTTATACAGTGACTATACCTGTGATATCGGTGCTGTAATTCTGATATTTATACAGTGACTATACCCGTGATATCGGTGCTTTAATTCTGATATTTATACAGTGACTATACCCGTGATATCGGTGCTGTAATTCTGATATTTATACAGTGACTATACCTGTGATATCGGTGCTGTAATTCTGATATTTATACAGTGACTATACCCATGATATCGGTGCTTTAATTCTGATATTTATACAGTGACTATACCCGTGATATCGCTGCTGTAATTCGGATATTTATACAGTGACTAAACCCGTGATATCGGTGCTTTAATTCTGATATTTATACAGTGACTATACCTGTGATATCGCTGCTGTAATTCTGATATTTATACAGTGACTATACCCGTGATATCGGTGCTTTAATTCTGATATTTATACAGTGACTATACCCGTGATATCGGTGCTGTAATTCAGATATTTATACAGTGACTATACCTGTGATATCGGTGCTTTAATTCTGATATTTATACAGTGACTATACCCGTGATATCGGTGCTGTAATTCTGATATTTATACAGTGACTATACCTGTGATATCGGTGCTGTAATTCTGATATTTATACAGTGACTATACCCGTGATATCGCTGCTGTAATTCGGATATTTATACAGTGACTGTACCTGTGATATCGCTGCTGTAATTCTGATATTTATACAGTGACTGTACCTGTGATATCGGTGCTGTAATTCTGATATTTATACAGTGACTGTACCTGTGATATCGCTGCTGTAATTCTGATATTTATACAGTGACTATACCTGTGATATCGCTGCTGTAATTCTGATATTTATACAGTGACTGTACCTGTGATATCGCTGCTGTAATTCTGATATTTATACAGTGACTATACCCGTGATATCGGTGCTTTAATTCTGATATTCATACAGTGACTATACCTGTGATATCGGTGCTGTAATTCTGATATTTATACAGTGACTGTACCTGTGATATCGGTGCTGTAATTCTGATATTTATACAGTGACTGTACCTGTGATATCGCTGCTGTAATTCTGATATTTATACAGTGACTATACCCGTGATATCGGTGCTGTAATTCTGATATTTATACAGTGACTATACCCGTGATATCGGTGCTGTAATTCTGATATTTATACAGTGACTACACCTGTGATATCGGTGCTGTAATTCTGATATTTATACAGTGACTATACCGGTGATATCGGTGCTGTAATTCTGATATTTAAACAGTGACTATACCCGTGATATCGGTGCTGTAATTCTGATATTTATACAATGACTGTACCCGTGATATCGCTGCTGTAATTCTGATATTTATACAGTGACTATACCTGTGATATCGGTGCTGTAATTCTGATATTTATACAGTGACTATACCCGTGATATCGGTGCTGTAATTCTGATATTTATACAGTGACTGTACCCGTGATATCGGTGCTGTAATTCTGATATTTATACAGTGACTATACCTGTGATATCGGTGCTGTAATTCTGATATTTATACAGTGACTGTACCCGTGATATCGGTGCTGTAATTCTGATATTTATACAGTGACTGTACCCGTGATATCGGTGCTTTAATTCTGATATTTATACAGTGACTATACCCGTGATATCGCTGCTGTAATTCTGATACTTATACAGTGACTATACCTGTGATATCGGTGCTGTAATTCTGATATTTATACAGTGACTATACCCGTGATATCCGTGCTTTTATTCTGATATTTATACAGTGACTATACCCGTGATATCGGTGCTTTAATTCTGATATTTATACAGTGACTATACCCGTGATATCGGTGCTTTAATTCTGATATTTATACAGTGACTGTACCTGTGATATCGGTGCTTTAATTCTGATATTTATACAGTGACTATACCTGTGATATCGCTGCTGTAATTCTGATATTTATACAGTGACTATACCCGTGATATCGGTGCTGTAATTCTGATATTTATACAGTGACTATACCTGTGATATCGGTGCTGTAATTCTGATATTTATACAGTGACTATACCCGTGATATCGGTGCTTTAATTCTGATATTTATACAGTGACTATACCTGTGATATCGGTGCTGTAATTCTGATATTTATACAGTGACTATACCCGTGATATCGGTGCTGTAATTCTGATATTTATACAGTGACTATACCCGTGATATCAGTGCTTTAATTCTGATATTTATTCAGTGACTATACCTGTGATATCGGTGCTGTAATTCTGATATTTATACAGTGACTATACCTGTGATATCGCTGCTGTAATTCTGATATTTATACAGTGATTATACCCGTGATATCAGTGCTTTAATTCTGATATTTATACAGTGACTATACCTGTGATATCGGTGCTGTAATTCTGATATTTATACAGTGACTGTACCTGTGATATCGCTGCTGTAATTCTGATATTTATACAGTGACTATACCCGTGATATCGGTGCTGTAATTCTGATATTTATACAGTGACTATACCTGTGATATCGGTGCTGTAATTCTGATATTTATACAGTGACTATACCTGTGATATCGCTGCTGTAATTCTGATATTTATACAGTGACTATACCTGTGATATCGGTGCTGTAATTCTGATATTTATACAGTGACTATACCTGTGATATCGCTGCTGTAATTCTGATATTTATACAGTGACTATACCTGTGATATCGGTGCTGTAATTCTGATATTTATACAGTGACTATACCTGTGATATCGCTGCTGTAATTCTGATATTTATACAGTGACTATACCCGTGATATCGGTGCTTTAATTCTGATATTTATACAGTGACTATACCTGTGATATCGGTGCTGTAATTCTGATATTTATACAGTGACTATACCTGTGATATCGGTGCTGTAATTCTGATATTTATACAGTGACTATACCTGTGATATCGGTGCTGTAATTCTGATATTTATACAGTGACTATACCTGTGATATCGGTGCTGTAATTCTGATATTTATACAGTGACTATACCCGTGATATCGGTGCTGTAATTCTGATATTTATACAGTGACTGTACCTGTGATATCGGTGCTGTAATTCTGATATTTATACAGTGACTATACCTGTGATATCGGTGCTGTAATTCTGATATTTATACAGTGACTATACCTGTGATATCGGTGTTGTAATTCTGATATTTATACAGTGACTATACCCGTGATATCGGTGCTGCAATTCTGATATTTATACAGTGACTGTACCTGTGATATCGGTGCTGTAATTCTGATATTTATACAGTGACTATACCTGTGATATCGGTGCTGTAATTCTGATATTTATACAGTGACTATACCCGTGATATCGGTGCTGTAATTCTGATATTTATACAGTGACGATACCCGTGATATCGGTGCTGTAATTCTGATATTTATACTGTGACTATACCTGTGATATCGGTGCTGTAATTCTGATATTTATACAGTGACTGTACCTGTGATATCGCTGCTGTAATTCTGATATTTATACAGTGACTATACCTGTGATATCGGTGCTGTAATTCTGATATTTATACAGTGACTGTACCCGTGATATCGGAGCTTTAATTCTGATATTTATACAGTGACTATACCCGTGATATCGCTGCTGTAATTCTGATATTTATACAGTGACTATACCCGTGATATCGGTGCTGTAATTCTGATATTTATACAGTGACTATACCCGTGATATCGCTGCTGTAATTCTGATATTTATACAGTGACTATACCTGTGATATCGGTGCTGTAATTCTGATATTTATACAGTGACTATACCTGTGATATCGGTGCTTTAATTCTGATATTTATACAGTGACTATACCCGTGATATCGCTGCTGTAATTCTGATATTTATACAGTGACTATACCCGTGATATCGCTGCTGTAATTCTGATATTTATACAGTGACTATACCTGTGATATCGGTGCTTTAATTCTGATATTTATACAGTGACTATACCCGTGATATCGCTGCTGTAATTCTGATATTTATACAGTGACTATACCTGTGATATCGCTGCTGTAATTCTGATATTTATACAGTGACTATACCTGTGATATCGGTGCTGTAATTCTGATATTTATACAGTGACTATACCCGTGATATCGCTGCTGTAATTCTGATATTTATACAGTGACTATACCTGTGATATCGGTGCTTTAATTCTGATATTTATACAGTGATTTTACCCGTGATATCGGTGCTGTAATTCTGATATTTATACAGTGACTGTACCTGTGATATCGGTGCTGTAATTCTGATATTTATACAGTGACTATACCTGTGATATCGGTGCTTTAATTCTGATATTTATACATTGACTATACCCGTGATATCGGTGCTGTAATTCTGATATTTATACAGTGACTATACCTGTGATATCGCTGCTGTAATTCTGATATTTATACAGTGACTGTACCTGTGATATCGGTGCTGTAATTCGGATATTTATACAGTGACTATACCTGTGATATCGTACTTTAATTCTGATATTTATACAGTGACTATACCCGTGATATCGCTGCTTTAATTCTGATATTTATACAGTGACTATACCCGTGATATCAGTGCTGTAATTCTGATATTTATACAGTGACTATACCCGTGATATCGGTGCTTTAATTCTGATATTTATACAGTGACTATACCTGTGATATCGGTGCTTTAATTCTGATATTTATACAGTGACTATACCCGTGATATCGGTGCTGAAATTCTGATATTTATACAGTGACTGTACCTGTGATATCGGTGCTGTAATTCTGATATTTATACAGTGACTATACCTGTGATATCGGTGCTTTAATTCTGATATTTATACAGTGACTATACCGTGATATCGGTGCTGTAATTCTGATATTTATACAGTGACTATACCTGTGATATCGGTGCTGTAATTCTGATATTTATACAGTGACTATACCTGTGATATCGGTGCTGTAATTCTGATATTTATACAGTGACTATACCCGTGATATCGGTGCTGTAATTCTGATATTTATACAGTGACTATACCTGTGATATCGCTGCTGTAATTCTGATATTTATACAGTGACTATACCCGTGATATCGGTGCTGTAATTCTGATATTTATACAGTGACTATACCCGTGATATCGGTGCTTTAATTCTGATTATTATACAGTGACTATACCTGTGATATCGGTGCTTTATTTCTGATATTTATACAGTGACTATACCTGTGATATCGGTGCTGTAATTCTGATATTTATACAGTGACTATACCTGTGATATCGGTGCTGTAATTCTGATATTTATACAGTGACTATACCTGTGATATCGGAGCTGTAATTCTGATATTTATACAGTGACTATACCCGTGATATCGGTGCTTTAATTCTGATATTTATACAGTGACTATACCTGTGATATCGGTGCTGTAATTCTGATATTTATACAGTGACTATACCTGTGATATCGCTGCTGAAATTCTGATATTTATACAGTGACTATACCCGTGATATCGGTGCTGTAATTCTGATATTTATACAGTGACTATACCCGTGATATCGGTGCTTTAATTCTGATATTTATACAGTGACTATACCCGTGATATCGGTGCTGTAATTCTGATATTTATACAGTGACTGTACCTGTGATATCGGTGCTTTAATTCTGATATTTATACAGTGACTATACCCGTGATATCGCTGCTGTAATTCTGATATTTATACAGTGACTGTACCTGTGATATCGGTGCTGTAATTCTGATATTTATACAGTGACTATACCCGTGATATCGGGGCTTTAATTCTGATATTTATACAGTGACTATAGCTGTGATATCGGTGCTGTAATTCTGATATTTATACAGTGACTATACCTGTGATATCGGTGCTGTAATTCTGATATTTATACAGTGACTATACCCGTGATATCGGTGCTGTAATTCTGATAATTATACAGTGACTGTACCTGTGATATCGGTGCTGTAATTCTGATATTTATACAGTGACTATACCCGTGATATCGGTGCTTTAATTCTGATATTTATACAGTGACTGTACCCGTGATATCGGTGCTTTAATTCTGATATTTATACAGTGACTATACCCGTGATATCGGTGCTGTAATTCTGATATTTATACAGTGACTATACCCGTGATATCGGTGCTTTAATTCTGATATTTATACAGTGACTGTACCTGTGATATCGGTGCTTTAATTATGATATTTATACAGTGACTGTACCTGTGATATCGGTGCTGTAATTCTGATATTTATACAGTGACTATACCTGTGATATCAGTGCTGTAATTCTGATATTTATACAGTGACTATACCTGTGATATCGGTGCTTTAATTCTGATATTTATACAGTGACTATACCCGTGATATCGGTGCTTTAATTCTGATATTTATACAGTGACTATACCCGTGATATCGGTGCTGTAATTCTGATATTTATACAGTGACTATACCCGTGATATCGGTGCTTTAATTCTGATATTTATACAGTGACTATACCCGTGATATCGCTGCTGTAATTCTGATATTTATACAGTGACTATACCCGTGATATCGGTGCTTTAATTCTGATATTTATACAGTGACTATACCCGTGATATCGGTGCTGTAATTCTGGTATTTATACAGTGACTGTACCTGTGATATCGGTGCTGTAATTCTGATATTTATACAGTGACTATACCTGTGATATCGGTGCTGTAATTCTGATATTTATACAGTGACTATACCTGTGATATCGCTGCTGTAATTCTGATATTTATACAGTGACTATACCTGTGATATCGGTGCTGTAATTCTGATATTTATACAGTGACTATACCTGTGATATCGCTGCTGTAATTCTGATATTTATACAGTGACTGTACCTGTGATATCGCTGCTGTAATTCTGATATTTATACAGTGACTATACCTGTGATATCGGTGCTGTAATTCTGATATTTATACAGTGACTATACCCGTGATATCGGTGCTGTAATTCTGATATTTATACAGTGACTATACCCGTGATATCAGTGCTGTAATTCTGATATTTATACAGTGACTATACCCGTGATATCGCTGCTGTAATTCTGATATTTATACAGTGATTATACCCGTGATATCGGTGCTGTAATTCTGATATTTATACAGTGACTGTACCTGTGATATCGGTGCTTTAATTCTGATATTTATACAGTGACTGTACCCTTGATATCGGTGCTGTAATTCTGATATTTATACAGTGACTATACCTGTGATATCGCTGCTGTAATTCTGATATTTATACAGTGACTGTACCTGTGATATCACTGCTGTAATTCTGATATTTATACAGTGACTATACCTGTGATATCCGTGCTGTAATTCTGATATTTATACAGTGACTATACCCGTGATATCGGTGCTTTAATTCTGATATTTATACAGTGACTGTACCTGTGATATCGGTGCTGTAATTCTGATATTTATACAGTGACTATACCCGTGATATCGTGCTTTAATTCTGATATTTATACAGTGACTATACCTGTGATATCGCTGCTGTAATTCTGATATTTATACAGTGACTATACCCGTGATATCGGTGCTTTAATTCTGATATTTATACAGTGACTGTACCTGTGATATCGGTGCTGTAATTCTGATATTTATACAGTGACTATACCTGTGATATCGGTGCTTTAATTCTGATATTTATACAGTGACTATACCCGTGATATCGGTGCTGTAATTCTGATATTTATGCAGTGACTAAACTGTGATATCGGTGCTGTAATTCTGATATTTATACAGTGACTATACCTGTGATATCGCTGCTGTAATTCGGATATTTATACAGTGACTTTACCTGTGATATCGGTGCTTTAATTCTGATATTTATACAGTGACTGTACCTGTGATATCGGTGCTGTAATTCTGATATTTATACAGTGACTATACCTGTGATATCGGTGCTGTAATTCTGATATTTATACAGTGACTGTACCTGTGATATCGGTGCTGTAATTCTGATATTTATACAGTGACTATACCTGTGATATCGGTGCTGTAATTCTGATATTTATTCAGTGACTATACCCGTGATATCGGTGCTGTAATTCTGATATTTATACAGTGACTATACCCGTGATATCGGTGCTTTAATTCTGATATTTATACAGTGACTATACCTGTGATATCGGTGCTGTAATTCTGATATTTATACAGTGACTATACCTGTGATATCGGTGCTGTAATTCTGATATTTATACAGTGACTGTACCTGTGATATCGCTGCTGTAATTCTGATATTTATACAGTGACTATACCTGTGATATCGGTGCTGTAATTCTGATATTTATACAGTGACTGTACCTGTGATATCGGTGCTTTAATTCTGATATTTATACAGTGACTATACCCGTGATATCGCTGCTGTAATTCTGATATTTATACAGTGACTATACCCGTGATATCGCTGCTGTAATTCTGATATTTATACAGTGACTGTACCTGTGATATCGGTGCTTAATTCTGATATTTATACAGTGACTATACCCGTGATATCGCTGCTGTAATTCTGATATTTATACAGTGACTATACCTGTGATATCGCTGCTGTAATTCTGATATTTATACAGTGACTATACCTGTGATATCGGTGCTGTAATTCTGATATTTATACAGTGACTATACCTGTGATATCGGTGCTGTAATTCTGATATTTATACAGTGACTGTACCTGTGATATCGGTGCTTTAATTCTGATATTTGTACAGTGACTGTACCTGTGATATCGCTGCTGTAATTCTGATATTTATACAGTGACTATACCTGTGATATCGGTGCTGTAATTCTGATATTTATACAGTGACTGTACTGTGATATCGGTGCTTTAATTCTGATATTTATACAGTGACTGTACCTGTGATATCGGTGCTTTAATTCTGATATTTATACAGTGACTGTACCTGTGATATCGGTGCTTTAATTCTGATATTTATACAGTGACTATACCCGTGATATCGCTGCTGTAATTCTGATATTTATACAGTGACTATACCCGTGATATCGCTGCTGTAATTCTGATATTTATACAGTGACTGTACCTGTGATATCGGTGCTTTAATTCTGATATTTATACAGTGACTATACCCGTGATATCGCTGCTGTAATTCTGATATTTATACAGTGACTGTACCTGTGATATCGGTGCTGTAATTCTGATATTTATACAGTGACTATACCTATGATATCGGGCTGTAATTCTGATATTTATACAGTGACTATACCTGTGATATCGGTGCTTTAATTCTGATATTTATACAGTGACTATACCTGTGATATCGCTGCTGTAATTCTGATATTTATACAGTGACTATACCTGTGATATCGGTGCTGTAATTCTGATATTTATACAGTGACTATACCTGTGATATCGGTGCTGTAATTCTGATATTTATACAGTGACTATACCCGTGATATCGGTGCTGTAATTCTGATATTTATACAGTGACTATACCTGTGATATCGGTGCTGTAATTCTGATATTTATACAGTGACTATACCCGTGATATCGCTGCTGTAATTCTGATATTTATACAGTGACTGTACCTGTGATATCGGTGCTTTAATTCTGATATTTATACAGTGACTATACCCGTGATATCGCTGCTGTAATTCTGATATTTATACAGTGACTATACCTGTGATATCGGTGCTGTAATTCTGATATTTATACAGTGACTGTACCTGTGATATCGCTGCTGTAATTCTGATATTTATACAGTGACTATACCTGTGATATCGGTGCTGTAATTCTGATATTTATACTGTGACTATACCCGTGATATCGGTGCTGTAATTCTGGTATTTATACAGTGACTATACCCGTGATATCGCTGCTTTAATTCTGATATTTATACAGTGACTATACCCGTGATATCGCTGCTGTAATTCTGATATTTATACAGTGACTATACCTGTGATATCGGTGCTGTAATTCTGATATTTATACAGTGACTGTACCTGTGATATCGCTGCTGTAATTCTGATATTTATACAGTGACTATACCTGTGATATCGGTGCTGTAATTCTGATATTTATACTGTGACTATACCCGTGATATCGGTGCTGTAATTCTGATATTTATACAGTGACTATACCCGTGATATCGCTGCTGTAATTCGGATATTTATACAGTGACTATACCTGTGATATCGCTGCTGTAATTCTGATATTTATACAGTGACTATACCTGTGATATCGCTGCTGTAATTCTGATATTTATACAGTGACTGTACCTGTGATATCGGTGCTGTAATTCTGATATTTATACAGTGACTGTACCTGTGATATCAGTGCTTTAATTCTGATATTTATACAGTGACTGTACCTGTGATATCGCTGCTGTAATTCTGATATTTATACAGTGACTATACCCGTGATATCGGTGCTGTAATTCTGATATTTATACAGTGACTGTACCTGTGATATCGGTGCTGTAATTCTGATATTTATACCGTGACTGTACCTGTGATATCAGTGCTTTAATTCTGATATTTATACAGTGACTGTACCTGTGATATCGCTGCTGTAATTCTGATATTTATACAGTGACTATACCTGTGATATCGGTGCTGTAATTCTGATATTTATACAGTGACTATACCCGTGATATCGGTGCTGTAATTCTGATATTTATACAGTGACTATACCTGTGATATCGGTGCTGTAATTCTGATATTTATACAGTGACTATACCTGTGATATCGCTGCTGTAATTCTGATATTTATACAGTGACTATACCTGTGATATCGGTGCTGTAATTCTGATATTTATACAGTGACTATACCCGTGATATCGCTGCTGTAATTCTGATATTTATACAGTGACTATACCCGTGATATCGCTGCTGTAATTCTAATATTTATACAGTGACTATACCCGTGATATCGGTGCTGTAATTCTGATATTTATACAGTGACTATACCTGTGATATCGGTGCTGTAATTCTGATATTTATACAGTGACTATACCTGTGATATCGCTGCTGTAATTCTGATATTTATACAGTGACTATACCTGTGATATCGGTGCTGTAATTCTGATATTTATACAGTGACTATACCCGTGATATCGGTGCTGTAATTCTGATATTTATACAGTGACTGTACCTGTGATATCGCTGCTGTAATTCTGATATTTATACAGTGACTGTACCTGTGATATCGCTGCTGTAATTCTGATATTTATACAGTGACTATACCTGTGATATCGGTGCTGTAATTCTGATATTTATACAGTGACTATACCCGTGATATCGGTGCTGTAATTCTGATATTTATACAGTGACTATACCTGTGATATCGGTGCTGTAATTCTGATATTTATACAGTGACTATACCTGTGATATCGCTGCTGTAATTCTGATATTTATACAGTGACTGTAACCTGTGATATCGCTGCTGTAATTCTGATATTTATACAGTGACTATACCTGTGATATCGGTGCTGTAATTCTGATATTTATACAGTGACTATACCTGTGATATCGGTGCTTTAATTCTGATATTTATACAGTGACTATACCTGTGATATCGCTGCTGTAATTCTGATATTTATACAGTGACTATACCTGTGATATCGGTGCTGTAATTCTGATATTTATACAGTGACTGTACCTGTGATATCGGTGCTTTAATTCTGATATTTATACAGTGACTGTACCCGTGATATCGGTGCTTTAATTCTGATATTTATACAGTGACTGTACCTGTGATATCGCTGCTGTAATTCTGATATTTATACAGTGACTGTACCTGTGATATCGCTGCTGTAATTCTGATATTTATACAGTGACTATACCCGTGATATCGCTGCTGTAATTCTGATATTTATACAGTGACTGTACCTGTGATATCGCTGCTGTAATTCTGATATTTATACAGTGACTGTACCTGTGATATCGGTGCTGTAATTCTGATATTTATACAGTGACTGTACCTGTGATATCGCTGCTGTAATTCTGATATTTATACAGTGACTGTACCTGTGATATCGCTGCTGTAATTCTGATATTTATACAGTGACTGTACCTGTGATATCGGTGCTGTAATTCTGATATTTATACAGTGACTATACCTGTGATATCGGTGCTGTAATTCTGATATTTATACAGTGACTATACCTGTGATATCGGTGCTGTAATTCTGATATTTATACAGTGACTATACCTGTGATATCGCTGCTGTAATTCTGATATTTATACAGTGACTATACCTGTGATATCGCTGCTGTAATTCTGATATTTATGCAGTGACTATACCTGTGATATCGGTGCTGTAATTCTGATATTTATACAGTGACTATACCTGTGATATCGCTGCTGTAATTCTGATATTTATACAGTGACTGTACCTGTGATATCGCTGCTGTAATTCTGATATTTATACAGTGACTGTACCTGTGATATCGGTGCTTTAATTCTGATATTTATACAGTGACTGTACCTGTGATATCGGTGCTGTAATTCTGATATTTATACAGTGACTATACCCGTGATATCGGTGCTTTAATTCTGATATTTATACAGTGACTATACCTGTGATATCGGTGCTGTAATTCTGATATTTATACAGTGACTGTACCTGTGATATCGGTGCTTTAATTCTGATATTTATACAGTGACTATACCCGTGATATCGGTGCTGTAATTCTGATATTTATACAGTGACTATACCTGTGATATCGGTGCTGTAATTCTGATATTTATACAGTGACTATACCTGTGAAATCGGTGCTGTAATTCTGATATTTATACAGTGACTGTACCTGTGATATCGGTGCTTTAATTCTGATATTTATACAGTGACTATACCCGTGATATCGGTGCTTTAATTCTGATATTTATACAGTGACTGTACCTGTGATATCGGTGCTGTAATTCTGATATTTATACAGTGACTATACCCGTGATATCGGTGCTTTAATTCTGATATTTATACAGTGACTATACCTGTGATATCGGTGCTGTAATTCTGATATTTATACAGTGACTATACCCGTGATATCGGTGCTGTAATTCTGATATTTATACAGTGACTGTACCCGTGATATCGTGCTGTAATTCTGATATTTATACAGTGACTGTACCCGTGATATCGGTGCTGTAATTCTGATATTTATACAGTGACTATACCTGTGATATCGGTGCTGTAATTCTGATATTTATACAGTGACTATACCCGTGATATCGGTGCTTTAATTCTGATATTTATACAGTGACTATACTGTGATATCGGTGCTGTAATTCTGATATTTATACAGTGACTATACCCGTGATATCGCTGCTGTAATTCTGATATTTATACAGTGACTGTACCTGTGATATCGCTGCTGTAATTCTGATATTTATACAGTGACTATACCTGTGATATCGGTGCTGTAATTCTGATATTTATACAGTGACTATACCCGTGATATCGGTGCTGTAATTCTGATATTTATACAGTGACTATACCTGTGATATCGGTGCTGTAATTCTGATATTTATACAGTGACTATACCTGTGATATCGCTGCTGTAATTCTGATATTTATACAGTGACTATACCTGTGATATCGGTGCTGTAATTCTGATATTTATACAGTGACTATACCCGTGATATCGCTGCTGTAATTCTGATATTTATACAGTGACTATACCCGTGATATCGCTGCTGTAATTCTAATATTTATACAGTGACTATACCCGTGATATCGGTGCTGTAATTCTGATATTTATACAGTGACTATACCTGTGATATCGGTGCTGTAATTCTGATATTTATACAGTGACTATACCTGTGATAACGCTGCTGTAATTCTGATATTTATACAGTGACTATACCTGTGATAATCGGTGCTGTAATTCTGATATTTATACAGTGACTATACCCGTGATATCGGTGCTGTAATTCTGATATTTATACAGTGACTATACCTGTGATATCGCTGCTGTAATTCTGATATTTATACAGTGACTGTACCTGTGATATCGCTGCTGTAATTCTGATATTTATACAGTGACTATACCTGTGATATCGGTGCTGTAATTCTGATATTTATACAGTGACTATACCCGTGATATCGGTGCTGTAATTCTGATATTTATACAGTGACTATACCTGTGATATCGGTGCTGTAATTCTGATATTTATACAGTGACTATACCTGTGATATCGCTGCTGTAATTCTGATATTTATACAGTGACTGTACCTGTGATATCGCTGCTGTAATTCTGATATTTATACAGTGACTATACCTGTGATATCGGTGCTGTAATTCTGATATTTATACAGTGACTATACCTGTGATATCGGTGCTTTAATTCTGATATTTATACAGTGACTATACCTGTGATATCGCTGCTGTAATTCTGATATTTATACAGTGACTATACCTGTGATATCGGTGCTGTAATTCTGATATTTATACAGTGACTATACCTGTGATATCGGTGCTTTAATTCTGATATTTATACAGTGACTGTACCCGTGATATCGGTGCTTTAATTCTGATATTTATACAGTGACTGTACCTGTGATATCGCTGCTGTAATTCTGATATTTATACAGTGACTGTACCTGTGATATCGCTGCTGTAATTCTGATATTTATACAGTGACTATACCCGTGATATCGCTGCTGTAATTCTGACATTTATACAGTGACTGTACCTGTGATATCGCTGCTGTAATTCTGATATTTATACAGTGACTGTACCTGTGATATCGGTGCTGTAATTCTGATATTTATACAGTGACTGTACCTGTGATATCGCTGCTGTAATTCTGATATTTATACAGTGACTATACCCGTGATATCGCTGCTGTAATTCTGATATTTATACAGGGACTGTACCTGTGATATCGCTGCTGTAATTCTGATATTTATACAGTGACTGTACCTGTGATATCGGTGCTGTAATTCTGATATTTATACAGTGACTATACCTGTGATATCGGTGCTGTAATTCTGATATTTATACAGTGACTATACCTGTGATATCGCTGCTGTAATTCTGATATTTATACAGTGACTATACCTGTGATATCGCTGCTGTAATTCTGATATTTATGCAGTGACTATACCTGTGATATCGGTGCTGTAATTCTGATATTTATACAGTGACTATACCTGTGATATCGCTGCTGTAATTCTGATATTTATACAGTGACTGTACCTGTGATATCGCTGCTGTAATTCTGATATTTATACAGTGACTGTACCTGTGATATCGGTGCTTTAATTCTGATATTTATACAGTGACTGTACCTGTGATATCGGTGCTGTAATTCTGATATTTATACAGTGACTATACCCGTGATATCGGTGCTTTAATTCTGATATTTATACAGTGACTATACCTGTGATATCGGTGCTGTAATTCTGATATTTATACAGTGACTGTACCTGTGATATCGGTGCTTTAATTCTCATATTTATACAGTGACTATACCCGTGATATCGGTGCTGTAATTCTGATATTTATACAGTGACTATACCTGTAATATCGGTGCTGTAATTCTGATATTTATACAGTGACTATACCTGTGAAATCGGTGCTGTAATTCTGATATTTATACAGTGACTGTACCTGTGATATCGGTGCTTTAATTCTGATATTTATACAGTGACTATACCCGTGATATCGGTGCTTTAATTCTGATATTTATACAGTGACTGTACCTGTGATATCGGTGCTGTAATTCTGATATTTATACAGTGACTATACCCGTGATATCGGTGCTTTAATTCTGATATTTATACAGTGACTATACCTGTGATATCGGTGCTGTAATTCTGATATTTATACAGTGACTATACCCGTGATATCGGTGCTGTAATTCTGATATTTATACAGTGACTGTACCCGTGATATCGGTGCTGTAATTCTGATATTTATACAGTGACTGTACCCGTGATATCGGTGCTGTAATTCTGATATTTATACAGTGACTATACCTGTGATATCGGTGCTGTAATTCTGATATTTATACAGTGACTATACCCGTGATATCGGTGCTTTAATTCTGATATTTATACAGTGACTATACCTGTGATATCGGTGCTGTAATTCTGATATTTATACAGTGACTATACCCGTGATATCGGTGCTGTAATTCTGATATTTATACAGTGACTGTACCCGTGATATCGGTGCTGTAATTCTGATATTTATACAGTGACTGTACCCGTGATATCGGTGCTGTAATTCTGATATTTATACAGTGACTATACCCGTGATATCGGTGCTGTAATTCTGATATTTATACAGTGACTGTACCTGTGATATCGCTGCTGTAATTCTGATATTTATACAGTGACTATACCTGTGATATCGGTGCTGTAATTCTGATATTTATACAGTGACTATACCTGTGATATCGGTGCTTTAATTCTGATATTTATACAGTGACTGTACCTGTGATATCGGTGCTTTAATTCTGATATTTATACAGTGACTATACCTGTGATATCGGTGCTTTAATTCTGATATTTATACAGTGACTGTACCTGTGATATCGGTGCTTTAATTCTGATATTTATACAGTGACTATACCTGTGATATCGGTG